>NC_068398.1:17722724-17860224 GCF_023724105.1 Carassius gibelio | reverse complement strand
ACTACAGAGCATGTCTTCTTTTCAAAAATGAATTGTATGTTCATGGTGCCTTTGGTTTGGAAGCCACAGTGTCAAAGGAAAACCCTAGAGCCAGCAAACCCACGCAGACATTGAGCGAGTCAGCATTACTCACAGCACAGTGTTCTTCCGCGAGGCACAGTGTGAATGTAGCTAAAAATGGTCTGGCGAATCTAAGAGGTGGCTCACCGGGGAAACTGCATGACTCTACAGAGGATATACAAGCGTACCGAACTCCTCAAAACACAAAGCTTTGAATTTAGAGACTAAATAAAGGAGCTCTCGAGGAACCGTGTGCTATTATTAGGTTCCCTGTGTGCAAAGAGAGTACAGGAGTTAATGAATGAACCCATATGCTTTGGGGTTCTGTGCAGAGCTGTTCCCACACTGTGAACAAGAGCTTCACTTTACCTCCCAGCAGCAAGCCATTAGAGAACTACAGCTTTGAGCAAGAGGGAATCGCAATCTTCAGCCAATTACCACCACAATGGTCCTATACCCAAACAATAATACATTTATGCCACATGCTGTGTTCACATCAGAACATAATGACATATAGCTGAGTCTTTGACCCAGTGCATTGTGCCGGCCAGTGAGGTCAGCAGCCAATTAGAGTGTGACTCCAGTAATTGGGTTGACCGGATTGGTCCAAAGGCAGAGTGAGGGAAACTGACTGGAGCAGTCAGCTGTCTGATCTGATTGAAAACTCCACTTGAATCTGCAGGACTTTCCACTGCACTTACTTAAACGTACACTCCTTAGTTTAGTGTATAGATCTGTGTATTGTTGTAGAATTCCCTCTGAAATTAATTCATGTCTTTGTTACAAACAGTATTTGTCTAGCTTACAAAAAGCTCCATCAAATAAGAATGCAGCTGACACTTTATATTTATGTCAGCATGTAATTAGATCTATTTTACTCATTTTTGACTGCTAGCTCACATTCATTTTCAGGTATTATGCCCAAATCTCGAAATCCGAATCAATAACCATGTCATAGAACCAAGTCTGGTCTTATATTTCTTAAAACATTTTCATAAACCGTTACACTTGAAGTAAAAGGCATGGACCAAAAGATCTGTTGCAACTTTTGTTTCATCACATCTTTAAGGCTGCTCCAAAATCACAGCAGAAATGTTTGCGCAACAGAAATCCCCAGAATGCACTGGTAAAAACCAGATCAAGACAAACACAAGTCAAAGCCTCTAAAAAAGCCCTTAAAAGATACCTTTTGTACTAAAAAATACAATAAAATAATAATAAACATTTAAAAACATTATTATTATTTTTTGCTTTTTGTTTTATTTTCTTAGTTTTTTTTTTAAATCTATATTATGCAATTTATTGTCAATGCCATTATACTGAAATGTATCATTTTTTCTTAATTAAAAGGAAAATGCCCCGTAAGCATGTTTCACGACTCTGTAAATTTTAACTGCTAGTAAGCACGCATGTGTGATAAAAAGCAATGCTTTCGATAAAAAGCATCTACACTTTAATATATAACCTTATCATCAATGTTTAGTAGACCTGAGTCTTTGTTGGAGCCTATTCATGTTAACTGTATCCTTATCCATAATAGAGGGAACAGAATGAGACAGACTCATACATTTAAAATAAACATATTTTCTCTTCCAAACATATGTTCTCTCTGGCAATCTCCAGGTACTTTTATTACCTCTGCATTCCCCCACATTTCCCGGGTCAATGCCGCTATCATCCTGTGAGCATTAGACACTTGGAAGAGAGGTGAATGCAGGTCAGAAACACTTTGTCTTGTCATCACACGCATCCATATCTCAGACAGCGTTGAAAAGCACTCCTGTCAGTAGATATTTTTTCTGGTGTGCCACTTGTTAGTAGCAGCTGGACACAGACAATATAGAAAGAACATAAATACCCTCAGAGCTTCCGGTGTATAAAAATAAAATTAAAAGTTTAAACTTAAGAGGAAATGTCACAAGTCTATGAACTTTGCTGCACAAAGATATAATCAAGAGATCTAGAGTCCCAACACAATGAGAGCACACAGTCTCTGGGCTGTGACTGGGTTTCAGCTGTAATGAAGGTACAGGGCTCGAGGAATCTGAGCCTCCTGTGAATTCAAGCCGCAAATGCTCTCGGCCACCCCATATAGAAACACATGTCAACAACAAGGGACTGTCTAAAATCGGAGCCATCATTTCAACTTAGCATGGGGTGTGAGTAAAGCCGGAAAACAATAAACATTCATAAGATGGTTTCATAGTGACTGAGCACCACAAGAAAGCCTGAGTGAGAGCGAGAGAGAGGACAAAAAGCGGGTCACTCTCTAAACTGTGCGAACACAAAAACAGTTTTTGAAAAGGCGATTGGAAACATTTCAAGAGACTGTGCTGCTCTCACACAAAGCTTCTGCAATTCTGAGCAACACACTGGGGCACAGTGGCACACAGGCGGATGATAGATTTGTATTCATTATCATGGCAACAGAGTGGTGGTGAAGAGAGAGAGAAATTGAGCCTGCGATCTGGGCAGGCCTGCAGGTCTGCGCTGATGATGAACAGTCACTCGGTCATCCCCAGTCTGCACACGCACCAGAGACCTGCATCACAACACGGTGCGGGCATCCGTCGCAGGCATGCAGTCATAACTCATCCCACGGGCGGCTTGCAGGGGTCATCGTAACACAAAGCGCCGCACAAAAGAAACGTTTTGTGATGGCTGGAAGATGTGCATTAGAAACTAATTCCTTCAGAAGGGCTGCTCTCTCTTCACTCCTGAGGGAAAACCCATTTGTCTTGCGGTCGAAAGATAAGAACTGCTCACTGCTTTAAAATACAAGTGTATGGGCAGAGCAGGCAGAAATATAGCAGGTATTTAATCACAGAGATAAGATAGGGGCCTTCACACCAATAAACAAGGGGCTTTATGAAAATTGTGAATTAATCAATAAAAACCTCTCAATTGGTCTGAAGCAGATCTAATAGTTGTGCAAATACAGTGGCGCTTCATTAAGGGAAAAAATATAAAAGATATGGTCTATATATAACTTAACATCAATCTGGAGTATTGTCAAATGTTACTTTCTAAACGATCTAGTTTTTTACTTTAAAAGGTGTGCTGCGAAACAATTCAAACAAAACACAACCCAATAAAATCAGAAAATGTAAAAAATTTTACCATTTTAGTGAAATGTTAGTGAATTGTTTTTTTTTTTTTGTTTTTTTTATGAGAACAAGGTAAAAAGTATTGCTGAAGGCCCAGTCCTAAACCTAATCGTCAGTGAGACATAAGCAGATTGTACAAAAAATACAAATGAGATTATAATTTTGTATGAATTCAGCACAAACTCACCACAATGTAAAATAGTTACAAATTTTCATGAGAGAGTGTTGAAAGTATAGTCTACACAGGTAGGATAATTAAATAACCCATTATTTAAGCAATGTATATCTTCCAGTATAACATATATGTCAATGATTAGTAATTACAATAATTTAGTCAGGGTAGAGACTAATCACAAAGTAGTTTTACAGTGGTGAAAACACAACTGTGAGGGACTAAACCTCAATTCGTTCAGCGGTTTGTGCTGGGTGTACTTTGGAAATGTTAGAAATATCATGCCACAAAAATGTCAAGTCAAAATTAAAAGATCATTTGTTAAATAAATACTCGAGCATTTAATATAAATACCTACTTTTATACTTTCTGTAATCAAAGGGAGTTGCCTTTTAAAAATCATACTTCAACCACTAGAATATCAGAAGCTCAAGCAATGATTTGTCTCGTTATAGGTTACATTACCTCAGTCCTTTATCTCGGTTTCAGAAGCGCTTCGTATGATTAACCAGTCTTGAAGAGCTCCAGCAGGTGTTTACCTACAGACAATTAGTCTCAAACCGAATGTCTTCACAAATGCTTCTGTCAGGAGCTTCACTGTTTGTGCGTCACCTTTCCCTATCATTACAGGGGAAATGAAAGCCTCTGTGGCATGTTTAGAGGGGGAGAGGGGTCCTGAATGCTGAAAAGCAAGTATTTATCTCCTTGAGAGAAAATTACATGTTTGCCACTTCTCTCTTGTTGGAAAAAAGCCTGAGTATTTAGGGTTTAGATCTCAATACATTTTATTTCCAGTCTCCATCGTACTTTATAAGGTGCAGTGTGATCATGATAATAATGTGTTAGATTTTCTAATGTAGATGCTCAAAGGGGTAAAAAAAAAGAGTAAAATAAAAGACTCTGGGCTTGTACAAAGTACTGATTTTATGATAATATTAATACCCCCCCCCCCCCACCTCCAAACAAGGGTCTGAATCTCTCATAAAGTGCATATTGCACCGTGCCATTCCAGCTCATTATAATAAATGTTTCTAAGCATTGCAATCTTATTATGTATTTATGTCCTCGGGCAGGATTCAATAAAAAGAGAGAGGGCAAGACTTCATACACTAAACAGATGTAAATCCGCTATCTCAGCCACCCACATCTAAATCTTACGGGGCTGTGGTTTGATAGATTCACAGTAAGCTCTCTTGTTAGTCTTCACTGTGTTATTGCTTTGATAATCGTGCATGTTGAGCTTAAGACCAAAACTGAGAAACATTTCTGCTATTATATACTATGTAAGCCGGGATAATGTACAATCAGTAGGTCAGTTTTGCTAAATAAATGCCAACAATGTGATCAAGACAAAAAAAAGTTGTTTGCTACAATGCAATGAATAAATAAATAAATACAAATCTTCTGAGGTCATTTTCACTAAAGTTGATAACTAGGATGCAAGATGCCAGTTGGATTTCTATTAAAACAAGTGAGTCTGCAGTGTGGTACTAGAAACAAGAAAGTATTGTGAGCTCGATCAGGAATCTTGTGTTAGTGACAAGCTTACTTGGTTTGAAATAACCTGTGATCTGGGCTTTATAGATCACTACACTATTGTCAATAGACAATTAACCTTTTTATCTAATTTCACACTAATGTGCAACACCTTGCATCTATGATTTTTCCCGATATTGTGCACTGTGATATAGTTACAGCATCATCATGAGGTGGACATACTGAATATTTGATATATTTGCAAATTCTTGTGACTCAATTGAAAACTGTTGAATCAATTAGTAACTAATAATACCTGATGAAAAACAATGTTGAACATTTACCCCGAGAAAGCCTCTAAAACTTGCTTACCGCTCACAGTAACACAGATCTCTAATCAGACAGGAAATATAATTGCTCCTGTGGTGCTGTTATAAATTTGGCTTTGTTTTTTTCTTACCCAGTCTGAAAAGAAAAATAATAAGCCAGTGAAAATGATATTCATCTTACTGACAATGAATAAGCCTTACCCAGCATTAAACAACACATCCACCGGGCACAAGCCAATCTGATTGTGAGCTTAGTCAACCCTGACAACACCCTGCCGCCGACCACAGTCTGTCTGTGCTGGTTACGCTGTCCCGAAGAATCAGAAATGTCCAAAACATTCAGAGCTGGTGACACCACTCATTCACATCATAGCTCAATATGATCTATTACATGAACACAATGCCATTCATGATGGAAAGCACTCAATACCACTTTATAAATCCGATGTCTCTCAGTCAGGTTTGATTTATAGTTGGCTATAGATTAAACATTTCCAAAGACTGGAAGTGAATTAGCTATTGATCCCTGGCACTGGGCTGGGTCACATATAGCGCAGGCTGTGATTGTGAAGTGTGACGTTTTAGCTGGTTAAAGAAATGTATCCTATTAAGGTCAATAAGGGAATGATGTAAATGAGTTTCCTCAGATTTCGACCGAAGTGTGCTCTGGCTTTCATTATATGATGAATTTTTATGTCCTTCGTATTTGGACGCCTCACTAGAGGAGAATTTAAACTGGCTGCTGTCCAAACTAAACAGACTGGAGACACGGCACTACTACCTGCCAGCCAAGGTACCACCTGTTTGTCACGGCCAGCACACATACTCCCACCCCTTTCATCCTCTCGTTCCCTCTCTTTTCCTCTCGTTCCCTCCCCGAGCTTTTGGCGTGTGTTCTGGATGGGCATCTCGGAGCATCTGTGCCTGCCTGAGGCACTGGACTGTGCTAGATGTGGGTCAGAGCTGTAAATCCTGTGTGGTCTTGTACCAAACAGCCATTGGGACTTCAGGAGACGCAGCAAAGCTAGATGCCACGCGTTGCTGATGGAGCGCAGGAGCAGCATGCAAAATAATAAGTCAATAATGAAGGTCATAAGTCAACTTAATGGTTTGTCTCGTGCTTGGCCCTCCCTTTCATAAATGAAATCCACAGCGGATGCATCCAAGTGAGGAAATCCCAGTTCATTGCCGCCATCTCCTGGTCATTATTAGATATCATAATACACACACACGTGTCTCAGTCGCACTTTACTAAAACACAAGATCAAGAGGCTTCCTCATTCGCCAAAACTAGTAATCCAGAAGCTCTGGATCTCTATTTGAGCTTTTACTGGGTGCACTTGGCATAATAAAAAGTGAGGGCTGTGGGAGAAGCGAGCGTGGAGAGGCTGCAGTTGAAACAGGATCTCACGCTGAGGAGCTTTGAGGGCCGAGGGCTGTTAAATGAGGAGGGAGATAATGAGAGAGAGAGGCAGCAGCATGGTAATCAGCAGGCCTCAGTTTCCTCACTGATGCTCCAGATTAGTCCAGCCTCACAGGCTCCCTTAGGCTTGTTTCATCTCTTTCTTGCCTCAGAGAACACTTTGGATGAAAGGCAGAACTTCTCCATCCAGTCTGCTGATGAACCTCACGCTGAGGCCACTACGCAGCACGCTGCTGATAATCAAGAGGGTTTTTCTCTCTTCTCAATTCATTACCTTTTCCATTGCTCTCTGGTCCATTAGCCACACTTTATGCTCTAAAATAATTGTTTATGTAGCATGTTCCCTGTGTTTTATGTCTTCAAATACACAGCATTCATTTTAACTTCTACACTTCCCACAGTCTAAAAGAAGATGAAAACTAGGTTTTATTAGTGCTTGTGACCTTGATCCACCAGAAGTTGGCAGGCATCTTCAACCAGAATGCTGGCAATTAACAATAAAGATATGATATTATACCCTTTAAAGTTTTGAGGTTGGTAAAAAAGTAATGCTTTTGAAAGAAGTTCCTTGTGCTGGCCAAGGTTGCATATATCTGATCAGAAATCTATGTTAGATGTTCTAATACTCCAGTATTAGTGTAACATGATCCTTCAGAAATCATTACAATATGGTGATTTGTGGAGTCCTTATTATCATCGATGTTGAAAATTGTACTGGTTAATAGTTTTTGGAAACCGTGATATATTTTCAGGATTCTTTGATGAATAGAAAGTTCAAAGAACAACATTTATTTGAAATATACATCTTTTGTATCATTATGAATGTTTGTATTGTGACTTTTTAAAATCAATTTAATGTAGCCTATTAGTATTAGTGAAATAATATATATATATATATATATATATATATATATATATATATATATATATATATATATATATATATATATATATATATATATATATATATATATATATATTTAATTTTTATAAGATGTGACATTATAATCGAAGTTTGTAGACGGAAAATAAAAAAAATCAAGTTTTTTTCTTCCTCCAGCCTGTTTTCAACGTCACTATATCAAGGAAATTGAACATTTAGATCCCCCTTGTTGCCTTTTGTGTAATAACTATTACTATCCTGGAAAAAATGAAACACGCATTCTCAAGTGCAGAAATCTACTGGTTGTTGATAATCACTTTAAACAATGTGTCTAATCTGGAGGAATTATGAAGCAGTAAACTGACCTATATGAACTGAGAGGTGGATATGAGGCATGAAAAAAAGCAACAGCAAACAGCATTAAACACAACTCTCAGGATCCATGAACTGTAACATATTAACAATATTTAAGAAATATAAATGATGTAAAAGGATTACTTGTACCAGGAAATCTGTACCATATCATCCCTGGACAATATTAGTAAACATAAACTGAACTTTTGTTTGCTAAAATGGGACTGAACTGGAAGCAAACTAATGTTAAAACTATCATATAAGATACATAAATTGAATGATTACGACTCATTTCTGAAGACTGATTTGCTCTGTGCTCTTGTCTCTGCTCACAGGGGGTGATCTTCAGTGCCAGAGGAGGTTGCCCTGGATACAGACAAAATAATCTCTGCATGCTTCCCTGCAAAGCACCATGGGACACTTCATGTTCCTTGTCCCTCTGTCTATTAATGTGACCTGAAGTGTGGAGAGCTCTGTCTGTTGTGCCGTAGATGGCTGTGATGGTGCAACCATGACAAATCAGAAAATACCGAGCAGGAGAATAAAGTCTTTTAGGTGGTTTTATGTGGGAGTTGGGAGAAATCATGTTTCACAGCCAGAAAACCTCTGTGTGGCTGTGCCAAGAATGACCGTCTGGTACTTTTGTACTTTCTCCTTTCAACACCAATCCAATAAACGTTTGTAAACTAGAGCTTAGTATGGCTCAGAAATACACAGCACAAAAACACCCCCTTCTTTTGTTTCGTATCACAGCACTGCTGCTGGTGACGGGTTCAAGATTTGAAGTTTAGTCCTCTGATGTGTTTTTTTTAAAACCATGAGTAGGCTGTTTTTGAAGTTGTCTATTGTAGTCTAGTGGCCTAAACTACTGTAAATGAACAGAGCTGCTGCTGACTCCTTGCCTTTCACTCTGACTTTACTGTTAATTATGACAGAAATTTAAGGGGCTCAGGTAAAGACCCAATTCTCTATGTTGCACATAATAAAAAAATTAATTAATTCAGTATAATTGAATACTGTACTATAACATGCATAAATGTGTATCTGTGATCATTTTTACCGTTAATAAGAAAAAACAGTATGTTAAAACAAATTCCGTAACATCAATAATTTAATTTGTTATATCAGTCCGTTTGTTTTTGTTTTTTTGTTGTTTTTTTTAGGTTGATCTTAAATTCAGTGCAACACATGAGACATATCTATCGTCATCATAAAATCCTTCAGTGGGTTCCCTCTAATCTTGCACTATCCTGCAGGTGTTGACTCAGTAGTTTCCACACAGAGGGTGTACATCACCTGCACCCAAAGCACACCCTATTCACCAAAGTGTAGCGCTTTTCAATTATTGGGAACCAATTGCCTTATAAAAGACAATAAACAAGCAACTAGGCCTAATTGTTCTGTGTATGATTGGTTGCAGTGTTATTTATTCTTTTAGTGACCTTTTGAACTTGAAATAACTGGATGATGCACTCAGTTCCCTTACAAAAAGTGAAATAACCAGGTTTTTATTTATTTTTTTATTTTTTTAGTGAAACCAAGGTAAAGATGTAACATTTTATTGCATATATTAGATACAGATATAATATTTTAGCATTGTAACTGTGTCTACACATTACAAGGTTTTAGAAAATCACAGGTAAGAAAGATTGAAAGTGAATCATTTCCGCGCGCTCCCGAGGCCGGTTTCACCGGAGGAGGTTACTATAGCAACACGCTGCTGAAGCGACTTTCCTTGAGAAAAGCCTATCATTCGGTAAATCCAGATAGCCTGTTGTAATAATCTGGTTTTAAATATAACAAACATCTAAACTAACCGTTCGCTAAATGTGCGAGGGGTTCAAGACGAACCCATACAGAGTGACAACACCGCTCGTGAATATTCAATCCGTGACACGATGTCGCTCCTCGGGGCGCTTTAATAGAGTTGGGACACCCAGCCCTTCCCTGAAGACCTGTGCATAAAATGAGCAAAACACGCTACTCGTAAGCCTAGTGCGAGCGACAGCTGCGCGTGTGTTTGTAGACGGAAAATAAAAAAAATCAAGTTTTTTTCTTCCTCCAGCCTGTTTTCAACGTCACTATATCAAGGAAATTGAACATTTAGATCCCCCTTGTTGCCTTTTGTGTAATAACTATTACTATCCTGGAAAAAATGAAACACGCATTCTCAAGTGCAGAAATCTACTGGTTGTTGATAATCACTTTAAACAATGTGTCTAATCTGGAGGAATTATGAAGCAGTAAACTGACCTATATGAACTGAGAGGTGGATATGAGGCATGAAAAAAAGCAACAGCAAACAGCATTAAACACAACTCTCAGGATCCATGAACTGTAACATATTAACAATATTTAAGAAATATAAATGATGTAAAAGGATTACTTGTACCAGGAAATCTGTACCATATCATCCCTGGACAATATTAGTAAACATAAACTGAACTTTTGTTTGCTAAAATGGGACTGAACTGGAAGCAAACTAATGTTAAAACTATCATATAAGATACATAAATTGAATGATTACGACTCATTTCTGAAGACTGATTTGCTCTGTGCTCTTGTCTCTGCTCACAGGGGGTGATCTTCAGTGCCAGAGGAGGTTGCCCTGGATACAGACAAAATAATCTCTGCATGCTTCCCTGCAAAGCACCATGGGACACTTCATGTTCCTTGTCCCTCTGTCTATTAATGTGACCTGAAGTGTGGAGAGCTCTGTCTGTTGTGCCGTAGATGGCTGTGATGGTGCAACCATGACAAATCAGAAAATACAGAGCAGGAGAATAAAGTCTAGGCCTAATTGTTCTGTGTATGATTGGTTGCAGTGTTATTTATTCTTTTAGTGACCTTTTGAACTTGAAATAACTGGATGATGCACTCAGTTCCCTTACAAAAAGTGAAATAACCAGGTTTTTATTTATTTTTTTATTTTTTTAGTGAAACCAAGGTAAAGATGTAACATTTTATTGCATATATTAGATACAGATATAATATTTTAGCATTGTAACTGTGTCTACACATTACAAGGTTTTAGAAAATCACAGGTAAGAAAGATTGAAAGTGAATCATTTCCGCGCGCTCCCGAGGCCGGTTTCACCGGAGGAGGTTACTATAGCAACACGCTGCTGAAGCGACTTTCCTTGAGAAAAGCCTATCATTCGGTAAATCCAGATAGCCTGTTGTAATAATCTGGTTTTAAATATAACAAACATCTAAACTAACCGTTCGCTAAATGTGCGAGGGGTTCAAGACGAACCCATACAGAGTGACAACACCGCTCGTGAATATTCAATCCGTGACACGATGTCGCTCCTCGGGGCGCTTTAATAGAGTTGGGACACCCAGCCCTTCCCTGAAGACCTGTGCATAAAATGAGCAAAACACGCTACTCGTAAGCCTAGTGCGAGCGACAGCTGCGCGTGTGGATGCGGAGATCTCCGTCGCGCTGCGATGCGGTAACCGGTGCGGCGGCGCGTGCCCTGTGTGTGATCCGAGCCGAGAACAGGACAGTGAGCTGATGGAGCTGGGGTTGAGAGAACCGGTGGAACAGACGCGGGGATTATCCTTCTAGCCGGAGGGGCAGAGGTTTAATACTTCCCGGATTAAGTCTGTCGTGATCGGCACGCGCTTCAGTGCAGCAGCGCCGGTGACTGCGGCGGGACTCCGACAGGTGAACGAGGATATAGATCTAGACCTAGCCGCTTCTTATTTAACCCAATCCATAAATCCTCAAAGTGGTCTTTACTGATGAGGTAGCTAGTTTACCTGTATTTTGGGAGACAGGATGCAGTTCTTCTACCTCTGACTCTCGAGGACAGATCTGCCCCGTGTTCACCGAGGACTGTTTCATATGGGCGAAGCGAGGAGGCGCTTTCCTTCGTGTAGGACACGGGCTCGCTGTCAAGATAACGGGGGGTCCGATCCAGAGCGGGAGAAGCGATGGGCCGAGCTGTTCGATCAGCTGGATCTAAATAAAGACGGGAGGATCGATGTGACCGAGCTGCGCACCGGACTGACCGCCTGGGGGGTCGTGCGCACCGAGGTGGACGAGGTGGGTCGCTTACTTTGGGAAGTTTATAGCTGTTCACCATAAACATGTTCAGCCTGGGAGATTAGCTGTGAGGTGCGGTGAATTGTAACCATATGAAACCCCAACATATTAGGTCCAATTTGTGGCAAGATCACCCCTATACGAAAATTAACCAAGGTTGTACTAGCCTACAAATAAAAACTGAAAAAATACGGTTATTATTGGTAACCACATGGTCTTGTTGCAACACTAACCATAGTTTAACCATGGTATTCATAGTAAAATGATTTTTCAAAAATAAATGAGCCAAAAAACATGATTATTAAACTTTTACTATATTAAAACTGTTGATAATTTTCACACCATGAACTTGTAAACCGTGTGGTTTTTGTCATGCTTACTCTTAATAAGTTGAAACTCACCCAGTAGAATACTGTTGTGTCTGCGACCAAGGACAAATGATCCTGTGTAATTTATTTAAGAGTTAGACCTCGAGTTAGACCTCTCTTTCCACTCTGCAATATTGACAAAGCTCCGGACTAAAGAGGCCAATTTCATGTTTGGGACCCAGTGGTTTGAACTGAAAACTGGACATAACTTCTGACATCACAAAATATATCATTGTATCAGTTTATTAAATTAATTAATCACACTACTTCAATAATTCAAAAAACTAACAAAAAAAAAACAAAAAAAACTTTAAAAAAAAAAGCAAGCTGCTTTGTCATTATTATTCTAAGGGGCCTCACTTCAGAAATTGTGTTGGACTCCGGGGTCTTTGAGTCAAGAAGTTTGAGATCCACTGGTTTAGCCAATGAGTTAATCATATGAACTCCATCCTTCACTATACATGTGTAATTATTTTACATCTGCTTTTGTAACTTACTTTGTGAGCATGTTAAAGTTAAATCAGCAGATTCTTTAGTTAATTTGATAAAATAATGCGGTCACACTTTATTTTAAGGTCCAATTCTTGCTATTAACAAACCATTAACTACGACTTTTTCCTCAGTAAACTCCTAATTTGCTACTTATTAATAGTTAGTAAGATAGTTGGGTCGGATCAGGGATGTAGAATCTGGTCTTGCAGTATATGTGTTTTATAATATACAGTCAATATGTTAATAATTGGCACACTAATAAACAACTAGTTAATAGTGAGAATTGGTCAAGTGTCACCAGTAATGTTTATATACATGTTTAAGTTCAAGTGTTATGCTTAAGCTGCCCAGATGCAGAGAGTTGCAGTTGTAAAACTTGTAGCTCTACTGGACTGCATTGAACATTGCACAAAATAAAACAAGCACACTGTCTGTTGTGTTTTTAGCGATTATTAGCATATATAACAACAATTATTTGTGGTTGTAAATTTGATCCACATAGTAAATCTGATTACTGAAACTGTTTTGGAAAGTGATGTCTCAGGTGCTGCAATCATAAACTGCAGAAATAAATCTGCATCACTGGTTTAAACTGCTTGAGTGGAGGACTGTAAGTGCTACTGAGGGACTGCATGTGTTCTTGATCTGCAGTTTGTTGTATAGTCTGTATAGTTGTACTGGTTCCACCAAACCATCTGTACAAATCTGCAGTAAGGCCTCATACAGTATGATGATTGAGACCTTATCTAATTCTTTGCATTATTCTATAAGTCAATTTAACTGACATTTTTGTTTGACTTCAAGCATGTTATCCCACGAAAAAATGTAAACATTCTCCTTCCTGCTGAAGCAACAGTGTATATGTGGTGTTGTGATGATTACTTCAGCAGGTAGCTTAAGGTGAAATCATGAACGTGCCGTTATGAACATAACTTGGAGACTCCAAGTTTCCTTGGGGAGAGCAACACTGTGTGCCAGTGGTATGTCTGTGCTGTTGGGTTGTGTGACTGTTAGTCATGTGATGTGATGCAAGAGGAGAGATTAGCTCTAGTTCACAATGTGTTTGCGACTGGATTCACCAGACTGCTGGCAGGGCTTTGCACACAAACAGAAACCTTGCTTCTGTAAGCTTCGAGCAATGCCTTCTCTCTCTCTCTCTCCTTTCTGTTTCATGTTAGTTTCTCTTTGTTCTTCATTCTACATAGGCATGGCTACAGTTAAATAAAGTGCACGTATAACTCTTCCAAGCCTCACATTCATGCCCTTAAACGTGCACTTTTCACTTCCTCCTGCCCTTAGATTGTACGTGTGAGTGACACCAATCATGACGGCCAGCTGGACTTTGAGGAGTTCACACAGTATCTGCGCACGCACGAGAAAGAGCTCAGACTCATGTTCCGCAGCCTGGACCGCAACAACGACGGTCTGGAGGATCTTCTCACTAATTAGAATCTCACCACTGTAACTGCAACCTCACAATAGTTCCTGGGAAAATACATATTTGCACTTGATTTTTAAAGTGTTTATGAGAATTATCAGAACTTCTGTAGTCTTTTAGTATACAGTATATGTTATACTATCATTCAGTTTGGGGTCAGGCAGTTTTCTTTTATAGAGAAATTCTTATTTTTACAGAGAAATGATGCATTGAAGTGATCAAGAAAAATGTAGAGACGTTTATAATTTTATAAAATTACAGAATACTTCTGTTTGAAAATAAACGCTGTTGTTTTGAACTTTTTTATTAATCATTGAAACACCAAAAACTGTCAAATGTTTCCCACAAAATTATTAAGCAGCACAACTGTTTTTAACATTGATAGTGATAAGAAATGTCTCTTTTTCAGCCAGTCAGCATATTAGAAAGATTTCTGAAGGATAATGTGACATGAATGAGGACTGGAGTAATGATGCTGAAATTCAGCTTTGCATAACAGGAATAATTTACATTCAAATTATATTAAAGTAGAAAACAGTTGTTTTAAATAGTAATAATATTTAGCAATTTTTACATTCGGTAAATGCAACCATGGTAAGCATAAGAGACAACTGTCAAAAACTTTCAAAAACTTAGTGACCCTAAACTTTTGAAACATTGTGTGTCCTTTGCTGCCCATGTAAGGAATAAGCATTGGAGTATTTTCCCATTTTATAGGTCACATAGATGTTGGAGAAATTCAGCTCTCCTTGCGCAGCCTTGGAGTGAATGTATCCACAGAGCAAGCCTCCAGAATCCTGCAGAGGTTCGAGCACTTCAGCTTCAGTTTTTTCAGTGCTTGTCATGTACACACTTACCTCCCACTCTGGCTGTGCTTTCAAAGGAGTTTGAGATGTTGCTGTGAAGCACCCACATGTTGAGTCACACATATAGTTTCAATGGGCATAGAAAACGCTTCTTTTAACTATTTTATATTCCCTTTGTGTGTCAGCATAGACAGAGATGGCACGATGACCATTGACTGGAACGAGTGGCGGGACCACTTCCTGTTTAACCCCTTGCACAACATGGAGGACATCGCGCACTACTGGAAACACTCTCTGGTCTACATCCAGCTCTTTTCAGAAATTAGATTGTAGGCCTGGTATTCACACAAATTTAGGAATGTAAACTTTAACTGTCCTTTGGGTCTAAAACGTATGCGTTTCAGATGTTGGACATCGGGGAGCAGCTGACGGTGCCGGATGAGTTCTCAGAGAAAGAGCGGCGTTCAGGTGTGGTGTGGAGACAGCTCGTGGCCGGGGCGATGGCAGGAGCCGTATCACGAACGGGAACTGCTCCTCTCGACCGTCTTAAAGTTATCCTTCAGGTTCGGTCAGCTCTTAAAAGTATTTGATTGACGCTTTATTGTTGTATCAAATACACTCAACAGAAATGCATAAATCTTACATTTACAGTTATGTTTCGAAAAGTACAATACTCATAATGAAAGTGGATTTTCGACAGGTCCATGGCTCGAGTGGTATGGGTTTGTTTGGTGGCTTGCGGGGAATGGTGCAGGAAGGAGGACTGAGGTCTCTTTGGAGAGGCAACGGCATCAATGTCCTCAAGATTGCACCGGAGTCAGCTATCAAATTCATGGCTTATGAGCAGGTAAACGAACCAGAATCCAGTAGCAACTCTGTTTTAAACTAGGCCTGAGTGGCAGACTGTCTAATACAAGTTAACTATACTAAATGTCTTGTGTAGATCAAATGGCTGATCAGAGGCAGTAAGGACGGTGGCTCTCTCAGAGTTCAGGAACGCTTCATTGCCGGATCACTGGCAGGAGCTACAGCTCAGACTATCATCTACCCCATGGAGGTGAGAGAGTGAGAGACTTTTATCAGCTCTGTATAATCTAACCACAGACGTTATTGCATTCATACTGTAAATCCAAAACTGGCTTTCTAAAAGCCCATTAGAAATTCCTGAGGGAATCCTTAGCGAATTAGTCTTCTGGGTTGGCCTGCAAATTGACGTCATTACTAAATAGCTCTATAAAGATAAGACCTGAAGAATGCAGTTGCCTAACTTTTGTACTTATCGTCCTTTTTATCATAAGCACTTCTACGGATATTGCATAAAGTAAGTGGATATAAACAGAAGTCTGTGCTAGTGTTAGAAAATGGACATGGATAATTTCAGAATAAGCTGTCAACTGATGTCTTTAAATTATCATTTTAATTACAATTATTGATTGACATTAGTGCAGTAAACTAGATATTTATAATGTAATAAATACTCTTCTTTTGCCATTTCTGTTCATCAAAGTATAAAATAAAAATACATTAATAAATCATGGTGTTGACAAAAATATTAAACAACCCAACTTTTTTTTTTACATTGATAATAAGAAATACTTCTGAAGGATCACGTGACACTGAAAACTGGAGTAATGACTGCTGAGAATTCAGCTTTGTATCACAGGAATAAATTACATTTTTAAAACATAGTAAATAGTAATATTATTTCACAATATGTATATTTTTTTAATGTATTTTTGATCTAATAAATGCAGCCTTGGTGAGCACAAGAGACTTCATTAGAACATTAAATATAAATAAATAAAAAATATACTATAATAGATATGTCCAAGTGCATTATGTTAATTATTATGGAAAATATTTTAGCTTGTTTTTTTGCAATTTTATGGGTAAAAAATAGGTCAAGTAAGACACTCGCAATGGCAAGGTAATAAATAATAATGATAACAATAATAATAATAAAAGTATAACTACAATACTTAAATATAATATGCATAATGCAGTAATATTGATGTCTAGAAAGATGAATTTTATTATCAAATGAAATCCTGTATTGGACCTGGAACATCTTGCTCATATAATGCCTGGCTTTAAAAGTATCTGTTATCTCAAGTAATACTCGTAGCTGCTAATGTAAAATACAAACAGCAGAGTCTTTCTATTCTAGGTTTAAATGCAGAAAGCTTTTTTTCTGGCTTCTACTGCTGTGTTTAATGAGGCAGATCTGCATCACATTTTGGAAACCAAGTCCTCTGTTTATTTATGCTGGAAGGAGCTGCTGCAGCTTAAAGTTACCAGTGACCTCCAAACGTATATTGCTCTTCTACTCTTAATCTTTATATTGTTACTTTATTCCTCTTTGCTTCTCAGGTGTTGAAGACGCGTCTCACGCTGCGGAAGACAGGACAATATTCTGGCGTGGCAGACTGTGCCAAACAGATACTGCGTAAAGAAGGAGTGCGCACGTTCTACAAAGGCTATGTGCCCAACACACTTGGCATCATCCCGTATGCTGGCATTGATCTGGCTGTGTATGAGGTATTTTAACACCTTTAAATGTTCATGAATCCCTGCTGTTATCTCAGTTGTTATGGTCGGTATATGTTATGCATTTACGTTGTTCTATGGTCTCCTCCTACGACACACAGATCATTTCAGGTGATGGTCGTGACAAATCTGTCAACCCCATTTTTTATTCTTTCCCATATGGCAAAAAACAAAACAATAATTTTATTTGGCAAAGGATACAATGAATTAATTAAAAGAACATAAATACAGTTATAATGTTACAAGACGAGACGAGAGAGGTATGTATCAACTCGTCTTAGGTAAGGGAAAAACATAGTTTAATATGAAAACACGGTGGAGTATCCCTTTAAGTATATTTCGGTAAAATATACAAAAAAAGGAAAACTTCATAATATACAATTATAATAATAGTTCACAATATTGTTTATTTATTATTTGTATTATTTTTTTAATAAAATTAATACAGCCTTGGTGAGCATAAGAGACTTCTTTTGAAAACAATGGTATATATTGAACACAACATGACTTCTGTCAAATTTAATATATATTTGTGTATATCTTCACTTCAAATGCCAGAATATAGTAAAAAAAAAAAAAAAAAACACATTCCAATTTTAAAATACATTTTAAGTAAATACAAAATGCATGTTAAAAGGAAAGATATCTTACAGATGTGTGTGTGTGTGTGTGTGTGTGTGTGTGTGTGTGCGTGTGCGTGTGTGTGTGTGTGACAATATAATCATTTTAGATTGATCATATTTTCTTAAAAATTACCAAAAATATAAGGAAATATAATTAACTAAAATGTACAGAATATACTGCAATATCTATATGTATATTCAAATATACTGTAAAATCTATATTAAAAATCTATTTTCTATCTAAAATCTTGCTCTTTTGTGTCTGTTTTTGTTTTTTTTGACAGACTCTTAAGAACGCCTGGCTCCAGCGGTACTGCATGGGCTCGGCTGATCCTGGCGTCCTGGTGCTTCTTGGATGTGGCACGGTGTCCAGCACATGTGGGCAGCTGGCTAGTTACCCGCTGGCTTTGATCCGCACACGCATGCAGGCTCAGGGTGAGCGAGGCCAAACAGATCCACACAATTCTTATCACGTATCATTCTGCTTATTTTGTGATTCTTTTAGAAGCACAAAATGTTTACAACAATGAAAACACGCACACAAGATGCAATTATAACCTCACTCCTCCTTCCTTTCTTCCTGAAAGCCTCAGCAGATGGCACTCCTCAGCTGTCAATGGTTGGCCAGTTCAAGCACATCATGTCCCATGAAGGCGTTCCCGGACTTTACCGTGGCATTGCCCCCAATTTCCTCAAAGTCATTCCTGCTGTTAGCATATCTTACGTGGTTTATGAGCATATGAAGAAAGCACTGGGAGTGGGATCTTAAACTAAGACAGAATCAGAGTGAAAAAGCAAGAGGGAACCTGTATTAAAAAGAGGACGATGAAACTTCTGAACCTCGTAAAAAGAGTCTTAGGGAGGCACAGAGGACCCCTAGAGAACAGAATAAAGAAGACATAGTCAATGAATGACCTAAAAACCTCTACATTGTACGCAATCACATTCCCATGGCAATTTATTCTTTAATAGGATGGAAAGATCATTTTGGGCCTAGGTTGTGTTCTGGCAGCTTGGAGATCTCCGGTTTACTGCATTACATCTATTTACCCCCTTACGAAAGGAAAATATATTTTCCAATATATTTCTTAAAATATATTGTGATATATTGTAATATATTATTTTCCCTTTTTATTTTCTAATATTTTATATATTTGAATACATTTAATAATATATTGATGATACATATATAATATATAATATAATATATTGCAAAATATACAAATGATTGCCGCTTTCAATATATTGCAATATATTGGAAAAATAAATATATATAAGAATATATGCCTAATATATTACACAATATTTTCCAATATAATGCAATATATTTTTGTTTCATAAGGGCCTGCAGTTTCACATAAACAACTTCTTATCTGCAAAAGTTTTACAAGGAATGAAATGTTATTTCTGTGGTGATAAATGTGGGGTAATTGTGTAAAGAAATCTCTAAAGGCAGGGAGTGATGGTTACATGTTTGTATTTGTAGGAGGATTAACAAAGGTTTTTTTTTCTTGTCTTTTTTTAATGAAAACCAAAGTTTCCCTCCTAAAACTGACCAAAATGTTGAAGAAAGTGTGTTAATGTACAGATGGGGATGGGATATTTGGAATAGCCTCTTCTGACTGATGTTTCATAACATTTCAGAGTGATTTACAAAGCATGTTTCAGCAGGGATTTACACTGTTGTACAGCTCATATATTTTTGTAAAGGTCAGTGAGAGGTAAGCATGTTATTTGCTACAATTTATTGATCAAAGGATTTGCACTCTTCAAGTGATTGTTGAATTCATATCTTAAACTGACTTGTGATGCTATTTTATGACATCTCTGCTGCTTTGCTACTTAATTACAAATCTTAGGATATTTCAGTCTTCATTGTTAAAGTGTAGAGTGAAATACTGGATTAAGTGTTAAACTGAAGTAAATGGTAAAAATAACTGCCTTGAACAACTTGCAAATGGGTATTAGATCAAAAGTTTATTATATTGAATTCGGATACTTTGTGTTTATTAAGGAATGTGCTGTGGTGAATGCTAAAATGTGTCTGAAAGTGATTTCTGAATCTATACAAAGGGCTTTTGAGCCACAGGTAGTGCATGAGGTCAGTGACTGAAGTGCTTTCGCAATTTGCATGTTTTATGTGTTTCGTAAACTCTAATCTATATAAGAAATATGCAAAGCATGGTTATATTTAAAGCTGACAAGAATTGTGTTTGTAACATAAATCATGACTGATGTTACCTGCCTCTGTTAGAAACAAATTATACTTTTCTTTTCTTTTTTTCAAGTAATTGAACTGGTTAGTTGCATCTAATGCAGACTACGTTGGCACTAAATATAAAAATGCCTGCCTTTAATTTTGAATATGAAATATGATTTTAGGTATAAATACTGTTTGAATGTAGTTTTTTGAGATATGCATTTATCTTAGACAAATAATTACCTCTGAAGGTTGTATTTTGGAACAGCATTTACTTTTTTTTTTTTTCTTTTTGCTTGAATGCATTGCATTGAGAGTAGTGTGCCTTGACATGCTGTATTCACTTTATAAGATGTGCATGCTGTTTTTATTGAGGCAATGCTTGCTTTAAGTATAACAGAGAATAAATAAATTTAAGGTAATTTATGATAAAAACTGAATTCTTTGAATCTTTGGTTGCCAATTTATATGTTCCATTTATCTCACTGTTTTTCTCAAATCAGGCTTGTTTTTAACAAAGCATTAAACATTCTGAGCTTTAAAGTTAAAATGTAAGACTCACAAAATAAAATAAAATTTTACTCATATTTGACTGATTATCTGAATCAATATTTGTTTTCAGATGAGGTCAATACAATCAAATAGCAATTAAATCAGATAACACTGATGAAATAATGCAATAAAACAATGGTGAGGTCAACTCATAACTATATATTCATGTTTTATATCCTATTTTGCTAAAGGGTGATGTGATTAAGAGGAAAGTGAAATAAGGGTAGTGTGCAGTTATGCAGAATTTAAATGAAGAATGACTGAAATAAGGATATATATATATAATGATTTATTTATTTAATTATTTTTTACTACTGCCATCATTTAAACACCATCCAGATTCCAAGTTGTGCACCTCCTGTCCAGTTGGTGGCGGTATTCCTTGTGATGCGCTGTCTGTGCGTGGAAAAAACCGTCGTCATGTCCTATCTACTCCATTTTAGTTCTGCTAATGTTTTGGTAGACGTCCGTGTGGTGCGCGCGGAAAAGGCTGGTGAATAAATCATGGGGAGAAAAAAGAAGAAGCAGTTGAAGCCCTGGTGTTGGTATCCTTCTTTAAAAGCGTTTGTAGCGTTGTTTAATATTTTTCGAATAGTTTATTGGTAGGGATTGGCCCACTTCCTGTTTTCGAATAGCTAACGTATTTGTCTGTGATATCAAGGCCGCGTGTCTCAACAACACTGAGCTGCCTCTCTGTCCGTCAGAGAAGCATTCGAACGTGTGTTCTGTTAGAACGCTCGCGAAGACGAGACCTACTTGATGAATCCGATTTAAGTGAAAATTATTTTATTGTTTCTCTATACATGTGGATTAGTTTCACGCGTCCACTAACAAAATAGCGTTTAACATGGAAATATCCAGTAAAAAAAAAACACTAAAATAAAGTTTTCACTCATTAATTCACCTCTTTAACAACGGTTTCTTTTTCTTTGGAGAACCAGGATTCCCAATGTCGTTTTTGAATGCAGAATAATAATTGTAAAACTATAGGGCGTTTGAGAAACACCTAACTAGGGTAATAATAGTGCAAGAAATGTGTAAAAACGATTTATGTCCCTTCTGCTGTTCTTGGTGTTTTGTTATGATTTTTTTTCTTGTTTATATGACTTTAACTGCAAACTCAGGTACTGCAACAGGGATTTTGATGATGAGAAGATTCTCATTCAACATCAGAAGGCCAAGCACTTTAAGTGTCATATATGTCACAAGAAGTTATATACTGGTCCTGGTCTGGCCATCCACTGTATGCAGGTAAGTAGTTATTTTATATACTGTGTGTGTGTGTGTGTGTGTGAGCGCATATACACACACACACACACATACATACTCACTGGCAACTTTATTAGGTACACCTTGCTAGTACCGGGTTAGACCCCCTTTTGCCTTCAAACCTGCCTTAATTCTTTGTGGCATAGATTCAACAAGGTGTTGGAAACATTCCTCAGAGAATTTGGTCCATATTGACATGATCACATCACGCAGTTGCTGCAGATTTGTCGGCTGCACATCCATGATGTCAATCTCTCGTTCCACCACATCCCAAAGCTGCTCTATTAGATTGAAATCTGGTGACTGTGGAGGCCATTTGAATAAAGTGAACTCATTGGCATGTTAAAAAAACAGTCTGAGATGTTCTGAGCTTTTTGACATGGTGCATTATCTTGCTGGAAGAAGCCATCAGAAGATGGGTACACTGAAGTCATGAAGGGGTGGTCATGGTCAGCAACAATACTCAGGAAGGCTGTGGTGTTTAAACAATGCTCAGTTGGTACTAAGGGCCAAAATTGTACCAAGAAAATATCCCACACACCATTGCAATAGCAGCAGCCTGAACCGTTGAGACAAAGCAGGATAGATATATTATGTATGTATGTGTATATATATTCAAATATGTTTTTGTATGATTTATTTAAGGTTCACAAAGAAACCATTGATGGTGTCCCTAATGCAATACCGGGAAGGATTGACATAGAGCTGGAGATTTATGGAATGGAGGGTATTCCAGAGAAAGACATGGAGGAGAGGAGACGTGTGCTTGAACAAAAAACACAGGGTATAACATTTAAATTCTTATTTACTCGTCTGGGCTGCGTTTCCCAAAAGCATCGTAAGTTTAAGTATATCGTAGACCCATTCAAACTACCATCAACTTACGATGCTTTTGGGAAATGCAGCCCTGTTCTTTTTTTAGCCCAGGTAAACCCATAGTTACTATATTCTCCTTTTTTTGGAAACAGATAATCAGAAGAAAAAACAGCAAGATGACTCGGATGAAGATGATGATGACGAAGAGGCTGGTCCTTCTTTCCAGCAGCCAGCAACAGCCGTACAGCCTCAGGCAGCCTATGCCCCTATGACCCAGCCAGGAATGTCCCCTGTCCCAGTGCCAGGGATGCCACCTGGAAGTTACTCAGGTGTGCTTTCTAATAATACAAAACCACCCCAATTAAGATGCATAGTATATTTATTGTGTGTCTCTTAAATGGTTTCTCTTAAAGGAATGCCCCCAATGATGCCTGGGATCCCCCCTATGATGCCAGGGATGCCTCCTGTCATGCCCGGGATGCCTCCAGGGTAAAAGTTAATAGAATTGGAATAGTTTTATCTGTTAATGTTTTGTGATTAATCCACGCTTTTTGCATTTAAAAATGTCCTTCCTGTTGTTTTGACTTAATAGCATGATGCAAATGAGAGGGATGATGCCACCTGCCCATGGAATGCCCCCAATGATGCCAGGCATGCCACCAGGTACAGGAACCTTCCTTCTCATTACATGTATACGAGACCCATATTTCTTTACTTATCATTCTTTAATATTGGTTCATAACTGTGTCATTGTTTTGCTCAGGAATACCTCCTCCCATGGGACATCACCCTGGCATACCCCACATGGCTCAGGCCCCTCCTTCCAGCACCCGGCCGGCTGTGCCTGCCACGACAGTGCCCATGCCACAGCCGAGTGTCTCCAAGCCACTGTTTCCCAGTGCAGGACAGGTATGATGACCCTTCTCCTCACATTGGTATACTTGGTTTATTAACTTTTTGCCTACTTTTACTCACAGTGTAAAAAGCATACTCACAGTGGTGACATTATAGCAAAGCAAGTTTTGTCTTTTGATGCATAAATGCACATGGAAATGGAAATGTTAGTAGCAGATTGAAAACGTTAGTGTTCGAATAAAAATAACATTCAGAATCAGAAATTAATTTGATGATAATTAATGCATGTAAAGAAACCTATTGTTGTCACGTCATGCCACTGACAGTGATGTTTTCAGGTTTGAAGATATGCTCCTAATACAGAGGTTTTAAGTTCAAAAGATCTGTGAGTTGCTAGTGAAGTGCTGTATTCTCACCACAGATTAGCCTTTGGTTTCTCATAAGTGTATTCATTTGTTTGTATGTGTGTGTGTGTGTGTGTGTGTGTGTATATATATATATATATATATATATATATATATATATATATATATATATATATATATATATATATATATATATATATATATATATATATATATATATATATCATTTAATTTCTGATGCATATATGAAGTGTTAACTTTATTTATATTTAAAAAAATAAAATTTATTGTTTATGTTGGACCAATAAAAATGTTGGCAGAATAAATCAAAATTGAACTACTATCCTGACTGGACCAGTAGTTCAAAACATCTGGAGACCTATGACACCATTGAAACCAGCTTGTGAAAACTGAATTGTGGGCTGTATTAATGGATGAACTTTAAACACTCGAAGATCCATTAAAAAAAAAAACAGTTTTAAACAAACTGAGTGTTAAGTGTGTTGATGATAGTTTTGGTGGGCAGCAGTCCTGTCCAGGGTCTTCATTATGTGCTCTCTCTTCATACTGCAGATGGGGACTCGAGCTCCAAGCACAAGCTCAGGCTCCTCCAGTCTGGACAGTTTGTCAGCATCCTCTAAACCGCTGTCCCAAGTATGCAGTAGCTTGCTGACTCGGTGAAAGAGCTGCTTCATAAAACTATTGATGGCATGTAACAGCAGACAGACCTCAGACTGCCTCTTAGATTAATTGACTTTTTTCTAGAGGACGTTTGTAATGCTTCAAAAGAGATTGATTTCATTGGAGGCTGAGAAATGACAGACTGCTCCGTTATCTTATTAAAACTAAAAGTCTGTTTCTCTCTCTTCTGGTTTGTAGTTGTGAAAAATCTACCTTCATAATCACGTTGTCTATGTATGTAGATCCCAAAAAAGTATTTGGACACTTGATCATGATCCACCTAAAGCCTAACAAACCTAGCTTTGTTGGGGATGCACTGATGTTAAAATTATAATTCTGACCAGACTGAATGTTATGGCTGATTCCAAGCTGTAAAAAAACCTAATAACTGAAATCAATAGTTTTTAATACTACATGTGAATTTACATCACTAAATTAGAATGTACTGTATGTAATATATAGTGTTATGAAAGTATTAGTGTTTTTAAATGTTGACTTTAAGTATTGGACAGCACTGGTAATAAGTATGCATGATTCAATATTTAATATTGGCCAGTAACTGAGTCGTACTATATATAGATGGTAGTGCATTTCAAGTTTTTGCCTGTTCTTTATTTGTATATAAAGTAAATAACAAAACATCAATCAAGTGGTACACTGGCCAGATTGTGTGTCTAATGGGTCTGTCTCTGCAGGTCCAGCAGGCTGGTTCTGGTGTAGCGGTGAGCTCCTCTGCACTAACTTCTGCTGCTCCCAAACCAACATTCCCAGCTTACACCCAGTCCTCCGCCACTGCTGCGGCAAACTCCAGCAGCACTGTGGCCAAACCGGGCACCCCAGTCACAAGTAAGCCTGCCACCCTCACCACCACCAGTGCAACCAGTAAGTTGATCCACCCTGATGAAGATATATCACTGGTAAGTCAACATGTTTCTGTCCTTGGATCTTTAACCTTTGCAGAAACAACTGCTTTCATTTGATAAAACACCTATTTGATGATTCCAGACTGTCTTGTACCAAAGCTGTGACTTTTCTTTTGCGGAACATACATTTGAATAATGCTTTTTTCCATACATTGAAAGTCAGTGGCACTAAAACAACACTAGATCACACTGACGGCACGAAATCTTTTGTTCCACAGTAGAAATAAAGCAAGGAAAAAAAGCCTGTATTTATGTCTTACCAGCTTGTGTGATTTGCATTGTGTTTGACAGGAGGAGTTGCGAGCACAGCTGCCTCGCTACCAGTGTAAAGTCCCCAGCGCAGGACAGGCCCATGTGACTTCCCCACCGGTTGCACCGATGGGGGGCGTGTTGCCCCATCAGCAGGGCATTCCTGCACAGCAGCCAGGTGTTAGGCATCCCATGCAAGGTAAGGTGTATTTGAGGGCTGTCAGACTTTTGGAATGCCTCCTGTGTTTCAAATAAGAGAGGAAACGTCTTGTTACACTACTGTTTACAAATTTGGGGGCAGTGAGATTTTTAACAATTTCCTTGCACAAGGAAGCAATTCAATTGATGCAATTACAAATGTGAGAGTAAGTGCACTGACATTAGAAAGGATTTTCATTTCAAATGAATGCTGTTCGATTGAACTTTCTATTCATCGAAGAATCCTGAAAAAAGACAGTTGTTCTGTTTAATGTTTGAATGGAAACCGTTTTCAACATAAATGTTTCTTGAGCAGCAAATCAGAATATCATAATGATTTTGTAACCGTGTTAATTTTGTTTGGCAAATTATTTTTGTCACAAGCAATGCTTCAGACTGCTTCAGTGCAGGTTGTAATCGATGAATAGCGCACATTTGTGCCTAGTAATTGCTTATGAAATAATATTGATGAATTATGACAATGTTTGCTATAATGATGTTTATATGGTAATATTTTAGATGATTGTTAGTTGAATACATGTTTTATTTCCCTCATCTGAACTTGAATGAGCAGCCTGCTACTGTACACTCCACTGTGTAAACATAAAAAAAAGAGTATTTAAAGCTTATTTAATTTAGTTTGAGCTTTAGTTTAGCCTGATGTACTACAATAACCAAAACAGAAATAAAAAAACTGTATATTGCATTAGTTTAACTAAGCCCTTTACATTTAGTCGACTTCAATAGTATGATATCGATCAAAGCAAAAGCAAATCAGATGGCTAAAATATGACTAAATCTAAATGTCATTTTGCTGTCAAATTGAACACGGTTTCTGAAGGATCGTGACACTGAAGACTGGAGTAATAAAGCTCTGCATTACAGAAATAAATTTCATTTTAAAATATACTAAAATACACTAATATTTAACAGTATTACTGTTGTTGCTATATTTTTGATCAAATAATGCAGCTTTGATGAGAACCGTCTTACCAAACAACTTTTGACCAGTAGTGTTGTATATTAACGAAGAATAGCTGTGTAAGATCAAACCATCAGTTTCAAATGCAGCTAATCTATTTCCTCTCATGTAGGGCCGTACGGTGCTCCGCCGCAGGGGGTGCCTGGGTACGTCCCAGGAGGAATGCCTCCTTACGGGCAAGCCCCACCCATGGTCCCTTCCTACCAGGCCGCTCCCCCCCGGCCCGCCTTAGGCATGAGACCTCCTGTAATGTCTCCTGGAGGCCGATACTGAAGCGTCACCACTGGTCGTCTTTAGGTTTGCTGATTCCACCATTTTGCCATCTAGTGGCGTGCTTTACAATCCAGATCAGTAACCGTAAGCCCTCTTGCAATGAGGAGATGGAGTAATCAAACTGTGTAGCGCATGGGACATTTGATTATTATTTAGACCTACCCTTTGTTGCAGATCATACAGTCTGGCTTTTCTCTCATGTTTTGTTTAGGTTTTTAGAAGTGTAGTAAATATGGTTCGTATTAATTTGAAGCGGCTGGAGTTTCGTACAGCACCTTTAACAAGGCAAGTCACTGTAAATATACTATTACTGTACTAAAAGTGTGAAGCCTTCGCAGCACCCATAGGTGCTGTTGGACGTCCCGTCCCCAGCGTTGCTTGGTGAGGGCTTCAGATAGCTGTCACTGTTGGATTTGATTTTTCTGTGTCTGCCTGTCCACATTTACAGTGTCCTCTCTGAAGGGCCAATAACAAACGACTCCTGTGAATGCTATCTGTACTGTTCCACTGTTCATTGTAATAAACTATTGAAATCTAACGGCTGTTTTTTTCATTAGCAAGTAAAGGACAACCTCACAAGGTTTGTACTACAAATGCTAGGAATGTTTATTTGTGTGAAAGCTGTGTATATGCAGTGTTTGTGGGTGAGAGGGAAACTGAAGCATTTGCATCTCCTTTCATATTGAAGTTTGGATTTAAAGGGGTCAGATCATGAGGAATCCAGTTTTCCTTCATGAGTCTACTACCATCATGTCAACTCAATGTAACTGTTACAACGCAAAACATCCTCCCTGGTCCAAAAAGACCATCATAACATCTCACAACTTCTGACGTCACTGAACAACAGACAAACTAACAAAATGAGTTTGTGCTGCAACCGAAAGTGAGACGATGATAAATAATCCTGGAATAAAAACAAAACAAAAAAACAAACAAAAAAAAAACATAGTGGACATGTATAAGACCCCTTTAAATTTTCAGCTGCTTATGCAAGGACATATGGCTGTTAGACGAAAAGAAAAACAACCATTGAGAGAGCAGTTTCCTGAAAATCACAGTCTTGAGAGAGTGAAATGACCCTTGGGAACCTGAGAATCCTTTATGTCCAGGCCTCGGCTCATTACTTGTGGTTTTCAGGAAGAGGCAGGTAAGAAGGTGACTGTAGTTCACTGTGGTTGTTGTCCTAAACTGAGGATTTCTCTTCTCCTTGTAGCAATGCCATGGGACTGGCTGAGGCAGAGTCTCAGTGTTGCTCTGCACAGGCTGAGGCAAGTCTCACATTTTCTCTCTTTCCTCTCTGTGTTCAGGGGGTCTCACAGCCGTTTGGCTGTTGGATACAAATGTCCCCAAACTTGGAGCAAGTTTGGCGATGGCCCCCGGGTTTATTAATATCAGGGGAGTTCTCTTAACTAACTCCTGTTTTTAGCTAACATGTTAAAAATAGATACACATGCTTCAAAAGTTTGAGGTCAGTAAGGTTTGTAATGTTGCACTGAATTGATCAAAAGTGACCGTAAATCAAGTTGTTACAAGATTTCTGTATCAAATAAATGCTCTTTTTTTTTTTTTTTTTCACCTGTTCAAGGAATCTTGGAAAAAAAAACTGTTACCGTTTTCACACAGTTATTAAGCAGCATTACGGTTTTCAATATTCATAATAGTAATTGAGCATCAAATCAGAGTATTAGAATGATTTCTGCTTGTGTGACAGTTAAGACTGTGGAGTAGTGATGCTAAAGATTCAGCTTTGCCTCACAGGAATAAATGACATTTTAACGTGTTCATATAGAAAAGTTGTTTTAAATTGATAATGAAAATGATATTTGACAGTATTGCTGTTATTACTGTATTAGGAAGTAAATACAGTCTTAGTGAGAGTATGAGACGACTTTCAGTATGATTAAAGAAAATCTTACCAGCCTCAATCTTTTGAACAGAAGTGTTTATTAAAGTGATCTGATGAGTTGTTTTCAACCACATTTATGGCATGCTGTTGATTAGCACAGACTCTGATTCTGACTCCTCTCTCAGTTTGTAAGAGACACAGGGGAAATGCACATGCAGTAATTACAATGAAAGCAGTTATGCAAATTAGAAAATGACCTTGCTCATAAACATGTGCTATAACACGTGTGTATGTGTGTGTATATATATTTATTTGTGTGCTAACAGCTGTATTTGTGCAGTTACACCGAGCTGAGGTTTTAAACTCTCCCACAAGAATCACATTCAAATAGTCATATTTATTTACAAACTGAAAGATGAGGTGAAATTGTTTAGTGTGCTTCAGATTCTTTCCGTGCGCATTGTTGGAAATCCAGAGTATTATATGTATTAAGATATTTATACGTGTGTGTATATAATGTGCTTTTGATACATTATAAAAGCTTCATAAGAAGAAATGATGCAGTAGCACTGGGGAGCAATGTGTGATTTTGTTTAATGCGCTCTTCGACTGGTGTTGGAGAAGGTTTGCATGTTTATTGACATTAATGGTGTATTTGATGGATTTCTGTCCACAGTTTGGCATGGATATCAATCCATTGAACTGCTCCAAGGTTTAATTTAGCATCTAGCTGACCGTATGAATCGGATGGTTTGTGTTTGGTAAAGTACTTTCTGTGAATCGTTTGTGGTTCTGTTTCTTTAATCTGCCCAACTGCTGCTATTCATTCACTCTTGATTTTAAATGAAAATGTAATCCAGGACCCCATTTACAGGTGAGACTGAGCAAGTATAATTATTCTGGATTTGTAAATCTGTATTTACCTGCTGTTGCTGGGTAGAGATGGGAGGCATTAGTTCTTTCCCTGGGGCCCGTTTCACTAAGGAGGTTCAACCAGTTTAAACTTGAACTCGGAGTTGACTTACCCTGAGATGGGAAACTTGAGTTTTTGGTTACAGAAAAGCTGAAATGAGTTGGTTTAATCAACTCTACATTGACTGACTCTGAGTTAAGCGCGTGCACCACAACTATAAAAAGCCATTATCAATGGAGCGCTGATATTACGATTCACCATGGCAACAGCTCCCGCCAAAAAGCCGTCTGCATACTCCAGGCTCCATACAAATGTAATTTATAAAAAATGTATGTTATAATATCACAGGTAAAAACTGGCAGAACGTTAGATTAATTAACTAATAGCTAATCATTTGATGGTATCTCATGAGCAATAAATAAATATAATAATATTAATACTAATATTTAAGTGCATTTTACACTTAGTGGAATTAACATACTTTCTCAGCAATATATCCTATTTACAGTAGGCTAAGTGCAAGTAGCTCCAGATGCTATTTACAGAAAAAAATGTGCAGTGAAAATTGTGATATATTCTATTTAGCATGTACAAGTAGCCTGTTCTTTGCAACAGGCTAAGTGTAAATAATAATTAGATGCTAGTTATATTTTATACTGGCAGATACATGCTAGGCCCATTTGCACCTCACCGTTGTTATACATTAACAAGATGCAATAATAACAGATTGTAAATGTTTATATTTATTACAATTATTAATAGTTGCATAATTATTAAACACTTGTTAGGCACTTACACTTTTACAACATTTTGTTCATTTTTATTGAAAATAAATTCTAATTGACGTGATGGAAAAAGTGAGAAGAACGAGGTCGGCAAAAGCCGGATTCTGACCCAAACAATCGCGTTACAAGCTAGTTTTCCATGCCCAAAACATTACTGCCTACACCACTGAAGCCATTATTCACATGTGTCGTATTTAACCTTATGTGACGATAGAGGGCGGAGCTACAGTAGATTTCCACTTAGTAATAGACACTTCGAATAATCTTGTTTTCCATTGGCATTAAGATTATTTTTATTACCACACTGAAAAAAAAAAAACTTAGTAAGAAGATAATTTTTCCAGCGTGCATCAATGAAGTTTTTAAAAAGAGGGAGGAGACCGAAAGAAAATCTGGGTTTATGGAAGAAAACCTGCTTCTGACCAGGATCATAGAGTAAGTTACTATGGTAACTGACTCTGAGTATAAGTTAGCTCTCTTTCAGAAACGGGGTTAACTTACCCTGCTTTCTCGGGTTTGAAAAACATCCCATTCTGAAACAGAAAACCTAGAGTTTCCCTCCATTTCAGGGTTAACATACTCTGAATTTTCACTTAACCTCCTTTGTGAAACAGGCCCCTGGTAAGTTATGGCCTGTATGTGAATCAGTAGTCCCTGTTCTCTTTGAGTTGGTTCAGAGTTTGAAGTGGTGTTTTTTTTTTTTTCATTGCAGTATAGTGCAGCACTAAGTTACCTTTTCTTTTTGTCCTGTTAAAAAAAAATAATAAAAGCGGAGATAAATCCAAATGACCCGTGTATTCTTTGTATATTTGATCATAAATCACACACACACAAATTCAGAAACATTTATGCTGAACGTCATTATCTTCTTTAAATTCAACCAGATATATGCAATGAGAATTAAGCCTGGAGACTGAACATGTCACTCAAGTACATTCTATGACTGATCCCTGAACCAAGCAGTAGTAGATTTGGATGTGTACTCTGGGATGACTATCCTGCAGGAAAGTCCATTGATCATCAGCTTCAGTCTTTGCACCAAATGCATCACAATTCTTGTCAAAATGGCCTGATACAGAATCCATGATGTCCTTCATAGTCATGATTTCCACTTCCCTCTACAGTATTCTGCAAGATGTCTCAACATGAAGGCCATGTTTGTCTAGTGTTCTTCTTACACACTCCATTGAAATGGTTTTCCCCCTTTCATCGGGTCATCTTGCAAGTCTTTGGCTGTACATTGCCGGTTTTTCTCAGTTGCCCTGATTAAACATTTTATGATATTGTGCTTTTTCTTCAACACCCTCAAAGGTTTTCTGGTAAAACACACTTTAAGCTAAGAAATAAGACTGAGAGCTGTGTCTCTAGGAACTTTCAATGTCTTGGAAATCTTCATATAGCCTTAGCCTTTCTAAAGTAATACATTTATTCTCTTTAGCTTTTGTGAGACCTCTGTTGACATTTGCCACTTAACTTCAACACATGCATGCGCTAACTGTATGTATGTGTAACAGCTCAAGCTAATTCTGTTTTTAATAGTTTAAGAGCTTAATTGTGTTTTGAGTCTTTTTTTTATTCCCCACCATGCAAATAAATGATTTAAAAACAGCAATGTTGAATAGGGTTTGAATAATTATGACATAGCAGTATTATTAAAAAATCGTATAACTCAATATTACATTATTGACAATATCACTTTTAATATGCCAGTGAACTGTTATAGATGCAATTTTTATTTTATCCTGGATCCTCAGAAAAGCTTGTATTTGTAAAGTACTACAGTCTCTGAGGGGTTGAATAATTTTGATTGCAACTTTATATATATATAGAGAGAGAGAGAGAGAGACTTTCTTTTTTATTACTAAGCGCTAGACACCAAAACGGACATGTCTGCTGAACTTCCTGTGGATTGGGTGGAGGTCTGTGTGGAGATGAAAAGCCTGATGGGGGAAAGTGCAGCACAAGCAACGATTTAAGGGCTATAAAGTGAATACGGTTTGAGGGTTAAGGAGAGATGTGGCCTTGTCTTGGCTATTTAAAAATAAGCGCACCATGAGAGCCTGCTTATTCCTCTGGGTTTTTTTGGAGCAGACTTTAGGTAAGTCACACTGAAGTGAACGTTGTGGTAATGTTTTTTGTTTATGCTGCATTAATATCAGCTCAATTTACTAGGGGGGGAAATAAGCCAGAATCTGAACAATCCACGTCATTGTCTCTGGTGTCTCCATTCAATTTTATTTGAACCGACCTGATGAATTCATAGCTAAATAAACGACGTCATGTATATTTATAGGCTATTTCTTTATATAACACATACAGTTGGTCAAAGCAGTTTTTACAGTGTTAAACAGGAGAAAAGTATGCCTACAATCAAATTAAAGACTTTTTAAATTAAAGCCTATGTGACCATTTTAAGTTATTCTCATGACAAGTGTTAACAAAAATATGCCATTTCAGTAACAGGTTCAAACTGAACAATAATAATAAAAACATTATATAAGGCCAACAATGCACAAATTAAGGAAAACCAGTTCCACATATTTCATGCGACAATACGTGATCTCTTTATTTTATTTTATTTTTAACGACAGCCTCTGAAGCTTTTCATTACGCCCGGAGGCTGGAGGGTGAACCGCTGGACATGGAAGCCAGTGGACCTCTGAGGCGAAGGATCGCTCCTTCAGAAAGTGTGCTCAACTACTCTGAAGATGAAGAAATCGTGAGAGCAGAGACTGAGGGACGAATCAATATCCCCGGACAGCTGAATTTACGCACAGTTACACTGACTCTTTCACATTTAAGAACCACAGACACGGGGCTTTATGTCTGCGATTTCTCAGGAGATCCATCAAATCCGCTCTCGGGGAACACAACTCTCTTTGTGCTGGTGAAAGCCGCAGGTTGGTCAATGCGTTGATACAGTAGGGTATACAGAGATAACAGTAAAGTAAAGTGTCACAATATATACACCTTCTAGATCTTGCACGATTTTTAATTATGTCTGATTCACCACACTTTGAATAACTCTGACTGTGAGGTGGAGGCAGAATAGATGGTGTAGTAAATAGCCTAAACCTTCAGTGATATTATCGATATCACGCTGACACCATCAGGTGAAACAACATTAAAAGTAATAGTTCACCCAAAAATGAAAACGGTCATCATTTACTCGCCCTCATGTCATTCCGAATCTGTGGGAGTTTCCTTCTCACGTTGAACACAACAAAAGATATTTTGAAGACCCAAACAGTTGTTGGTCCCCATTGACTGAAAATTAATAAACTACTATTGGAGGTCAATGGGTATTACATGCATTTTCAAAATATCTTCTTTTATATTCAACGTAAGGAAGAATCTCACACAGGTTTGGAACAACATGAGAATGAGTAAATGATGACAACATTTCCATTTTGGGGTGAACGATCCCTTTAAACTAACTCGAGCCCAACAACCACATTACTGTTGGCTTCTGGAAGTCTGCTTATAGTCCTGAATTCAAATTCAGCTACACTCTTTTTGAACTAAATCATGACACTATTATCTTTTTAGAGCTGCCTTGTTATGACCCCTTATATATTTTTGGCAGTAGCAATGGAATAAGCCCACATCTGACCTGATGTTCTGTTGTTTCAGGTGAGTTGTGCTCCTGTAGGAGGTATTCTCTGCTCATCTATTCCATCACCGTAGGAGTGAGTCTGCTCCTACTCTCGGCCATCGCTCTCTTTGTGACACATTATGTAAGGTTCCCCAACAACACAGCTGAATACTTCATTTAACATACAAGCAATGCGGTGTCATTCCTAATGTGAAAATACTCATCCGCAGAAAAAGCCATATGCTGAGCTAGAGAGTCACACCACAGCTCCAATTTATGAAGACATGTCAAGTGTGAAAGGGAAAAGAAGCAGAGCAAACAGTCACTGGATCTGTCCACCAGCCCCAGAAACATCAGCCATGCTGGTGGACCTCTACAGATCCCCCAAACGGACAAATGTGGAACATCATCAGGAAAAAGAACCATAAAAATTAACTTAACTGTGAAATATGTTACTGAAATATATACATTTCCAGGGACATGCTAAAATCTATAACATATATGTTACCATTTGACCTTCCTTAAGGATAAATGGCAATTATATTAAAAAAATAAATGTTATGTTGCCTCAGTTAATAAATGTCATAATAACTAACATAATTGCTATAATTATAACAATAAATAGATGTTGTTCTTCCTTAAAACGGCATTTTCCAATCTTTCTTTAACCCTTTTGTTTTAGAAGAATAATTTTAGATAAAGCAGGGTGAATACAAGCTTATCATTTGTCATGGGCATTTTCTTAATATATTTTTTTTTTCATGTGATCCAAATTGCTGCACATCATCTATAGCCCATAACACTGCAGGTTACTGATGTCTACTACTAAGAAATGACCAAACCAAATTCATTACAGCCAAGAACAAAAATGCAATTTATTAATTGTCTGAAAGAAGCTCCATAGTTCAAAACATTTTTTTTTTCGGTGCATGTCAACAATCACATTCTATGAGGAGAGAAAAAGAGAGAGAAAACCAAAACATTAAAAGCCACTGACTTCTTAAAATCTCAGTACAGACATATTCCTTAACATTTAAAATCAAAAGACGAAAGTATCAACCCAGTATCTCCATCCACACTCATCCCAGTAACACACACTCAGTCTCACACACACACACGCAGAACACAGACAACCTTGAAAGTCATGGGCTACAAAAAACCCCCACAGTGCTTCAGAATGAGACGTTCATTGGTTTAGGAATACACAGCCTGGCGATGTACTATATGTAAGAAACATGAAACATAAAAAATGGGACATAAAATGGGGTTGGTGGGGGAGGGAGACAAGAGCAAATGAGCGAGCACAATAAAAGACAGAAAGAACCCCTCTAATCCCAATGAGAGATGAGTCACAGGGGCTTTAAGAAGCCCACCCCCTTGTGCATAGATCATGATCCGTATAAACCAGACTTTTTTCTCTTTAAAATTGATCAATTTGATATAGAACCCCTGTCCACCCCCACCCCCCAACTCCTCTTTTCAATTTCTCATTATGTAATACCCGCCACAAGAGACAAAATGACAAAGAGGAAAGAAATAGTAATGCACAATGGTCCTGATTTCAACAGGAAGGGACCTCATGTTAAGAAAATACAATAAAGATTCAAACATACAGCATCTGTATGTTCTTTCACCGTCTTTTGAACAATCAAAATCATTGATCACTTTGTTTAAAATGTAAAGCAATTTCAGTATATAGATTCATATATATAAAGCACTCCATTTTTTAAGTTCATTAAGAGTTCATTATTTGGTAAATATGTAACTGCTACGGATTTAGAAACAAAGGTATTTTCTTCTTCTGAAATCCATAACCCTTCAGTGCTTATGTTTTTTTTTTTCTTCCGTTATCGTCTTTCTCTAAGAACGAACATTAAATGGCGTGGAGTTGGTACTCTGGAACCCTTGCCTTCCTGAGACATGATCCACTTTTTGTGTGTGCAAGATAGTGAACATTTATGTCTTCTTTTCTCTTTTTTTTTTCAACAAAGGAAATGTTTTTTTTTTTTGTTGTTTTTTTGCTTCGAAAAGAAAAATACAGGCTTTGATAATCTATGAAAGTAAACATAAATAAAAATAAAACAAAAACATGACAACACTGATCAATCCCAGAGTTCTGCAAGTAGCACAATAATCTTCATTCCATAAAGTGTTTTTGTTATTCATTCGATGGAAGTATATGTCCTTTAGGATTTTTCTCTTCTCATGACAATCCCATCGCAAAATTTCATTTCCTTGAACTTCAGAAAAACATGAAATGTGTGTAAACTGTTGGTGGCCTTGCACAAAGAAGATAGTGAACAAAAACTAGAACAGGTATGAACATAAAAAAAACAAACCCAAAAGGTAGGCACCTCTGAAATGAGTCTTGTAAGAAACTCTTCTCCAGATGTCTATCCGGCTCAACGTGGTGTAACGTGGGGAGTTACAAGTCCCTCTACATCGATCTATGGCCACAGTTCTTCTTCTTCGAGAAAAAAATCCCCACATCGTATATATACTTTTTTTTCTTTCATTGTATTTTGCATTTTTTTTTTTTTTTTTTTTATAATCTGAAAAACATAATGGTGCAATACTCAACATAATCCATTTCTTTATCATGGATTATTCCACAATAAAAGCCACTATAAGGTAGATAATCGTATTATAGATTAAAAAAAAAAAAAACACACACACACTTGTTATTTTTCTCAATAAGTCCTTGAGTAAACATTAACACATGAATTGTCACCTTGTCCCCTTAGTACTTTAATATCATGTTGTACGATTAGCTGAATGAGGGGAAGCAGACACTCAGTGCAACTCTAATAACAAAGCTAATAACAAATACCGTAACAATACACATACGAATATATTTTGACTAGCCAAAAAAAAAAAAAAAAAACTAAGATGCTTAAAATTAAACAAAGGCGCAAACAAACCCACAGTAATCACTAGCATACACTGGTTTGAACCCACTCACACAGGCAAATGAACGCATTCATCCGTCATACAGTACACGCAATCTTGTGCAAACACTCACAACCGATGTCACTTTGCATTTTTTTTTTTTTACTACTTTTTTTTTTTTCGTTCAGTTTGAACTGATGTTATCAAAAAGCTTGGAAGTGTATGAATGACAAAATTACAAAAAAAAAAAAAAAAAAAAAATAATTCACATTACATTATTGGCGCTTATTATGATTCAAGTATTTGTGTTTTTTTAATTTGTATAATTTTGATATGTTTATGCTTTTCATCATCTAGGTTAATTTATGGAGAGACGGAAACAGGGGGTTACTCGGGCCTGAAAACCAAAGTAAAGGTAAATAAACAAAAAAAAGAGAACCAGTTATATACATACACAGGATTTCAGATGTACATGTATATAAACCAGCATGTGCATATATTCTAGCCAGGACCCTAAGAATGAGGATTTGTGTTTCTTAGAGCTCATCTCCACCCAGGCCCTGTGATTTTTATCTAAACATAGTTGCATCTGAGCCGTGGAGCTAGAGTACATTAGTCCTATCAATAAGACCCAGTTTAAGCCCACAGTGGAGGACACAGTGGGCACTCGTTGGCTAGCTAGCTTGTCTGCCAGGCAATCCTCTGGATTTTAAACACGTTTTGGACGTTTGTTTTTCGTGGTCTTGAAAACAGCTTAGAGAAAGGCAGTTAAAAATATATATATATATTCAAAAACAGGCAATAGTGATTGTTTGCTAGTGTCACTCGAGTGTGGGGGGAAAAAAAGGGGGAAATAATTCTTCCAGAAAGGTATTTTCCCCTTTTAAGACTTGGTATCAGCTGGCATGTGCCCCAGGCCTCCTGATACAATAGGTCCACATGGACCTGGACCTGTTTAAAATAAAATAAAATAAAATAAAAAATAATCTGCACCGTTCCCCTAATATCGGGTCAGGACAGAATTTAATACCATCAATACAGCAACCCCAGAGTCATCTGTCCGCCACTTCAGGGCGTCAAAGGCTTGCAGAGAGAAGCACTTCAGTCAAGAGTGTACAGAATTAAAGTTTCCTTTTTCAACAATATTAATAACAATAATCAGACAAAAACCTTTTTTGGTTTAAAAAAAGAAAGAAAGAAAAGATGTACCCAAATGTGAACCATCTACAGTGCACCTAAACATTCTGGCTTCCCTGTTTAATTGTCAGCAGTCGTCCCAGACGTATATATTTGAGACCCGGGACAGGGTGCTACCCGTCTGTCTTGGTGCCAACCTGCATTCTACCTCTCCATCTCCAAGTGCTCCTTACACAACCAAACATCAAAACTAATTTCAAGAAAGTAGTAGTTCCACTCTGATAGACTTGTGTCTAGGTTAGGTCTACGATCGAGAAAAGGTACATTAGGAAAAAAAAACAAAAAAAAAAACAGAGGGACTTCCTACCAATCCTTCTCCGAGTCCACTCGCCAACCCATTTAGCATCTTTAAAGCCACATGGGATAATGCAATCGCGCCCTCCTCGTAACGATAAAACAGTTTGGGGTTCTCTGAGGCTGCCCTGAGACTGCATGTACATAATGTAAGAGATCATTCAGAGAGTAAACAGTGAGGGCCTGGTCATCGGGCCGGTTTCTTACTTTAGGCCACACTGTAAGGAAGCTGCCTTCTCACAATCACCTGGTGAGCTGAAGAGTGGGCTTGGAGAGAACTACAGATTGAAGGCCGTGAACTGCACCTCTCGGTCGGTCTTTGCATAGAAGTGGAGAACCGAGTCTCCGATATCATTTGCTTTTATTACTGTGAGAAGAGGCGACCAGGTAAAGTAGTGTACTCTGCCTGCCCTTTGTCGTAAGCACCAGTGTGAGTGTGTGGCCTGGCGGGGCGGTGACACCAGAGCGGAGGAACGTGCAGAGGAGAGGCAGAAGACAAACTGAGCACCATCGACCTACTCTTCCTTTCGCCACTACGTGCGCTCCGTCCTCAAAACAACCCTTTTCCGTCACTACGAGTGATTCTGGATCAATCGGCGCCGCCGTTTACGCTGAGGTGTGCCTCTTAATAAGAGTGTTTTTCTGCATATGCGCAGCAAGAGGGGCTGGTGAGAGCAGCTACCATAGAGACCACTGCATTGACACACACATAAACCCAAATATAGCGCAAAATAACCATATAACATCAACAACAGCAACGACGATAACAACAGCAATGTTGACCAAAAAAATAAAATTAAAAAAAAAAACAACACTGGCAATTCCAGAAGGGAAAACCCCAATCGATCGTAAAAAGTACATAAAACGAACCTGTCCACTTCCAGCTAAAGTGATCTTTGCATGAGAGGGAGAAAGAGAGTCTATGAGAGTGAAGTTGAGAGGAGGTCGAGTGCTGGCGCAGTAGTAGTACGTACTGATTGGCCAGGTCTGAAGGAGCCACTGCTCCGGGCCCCAGGCGGGTCCGTTCTGGCATCTGGTGCGCCGGCCTGGCACAGCGGGTCAAAAGTCAGAGTGTGGGCACCTGAGGCGCCACAGCAGATAGGCACTCAATGGCCACACTTATCATACAGGTACACGGGGCCGCCAGGGCAAGGGGCCCCGCCGGAATCCATTAGAAACATTACAACACGTCTAGCATCTCCAGACAAAAGGCTAATGATTTTGGAGTACTGTAACAGTGATATTTACTTTGATATATATCATCTTAAAGAAAAAACAAAAAAACACGTGAATGCTTCAGTCTTGTTGTGTTTTTTTTTTCCTCCTCATCAGGCATCCTTTCAATTTGCTACCATTTTCGAAATGTCTGACTTGAAAGTTGAAAAGACTGTGGAAAGACGAAGACGAAGGAGATAAGAAACGGCAAAATCCGTTCGGCGTAAGTTCGGTAGATTGCTTTTCATCGTTGCTTTTTGTCAGTTTCGCGTCCGTGTGTCATTTGTTGGCATTGAAGAGCATCGGCTCTTGCTAAGTGCTATATAGAAACCACGCCATCTTTGTTCCATACTTTTGTACCAAATACAACAACAATGAAAAAAAATGCACTTCTTCTACTGGTTACAAGAAACACCTCTTATTTGGTTTGAAGCCCCTGTTGCCCCTGTAGTCACACTTGTCCTTGAGTGTGTAGAGGAAGTGCTTGTGAATGTTTCATCACCATGGGCTTACACACTGAGAGAGTACTCTTCTGTTCAGTCCCACGCTCGGTGGACACGGCAGGAGACTTTGAGTCTTTGACGCCCCCCCCCCCCATTTCCCCAGGCGAGCTCCTACCATTTCACAAGCACTGCGTAAAGATGGACAGAAGAGTCTGTGGCATATATTGCACTTCAGACGAACAACAATGAGGGCTTATGTTTTAGTTTTAGTTTTTTTTTTTTTGAGGGAGAGACCGAGGTCGTTTAGGAAAATGAAAGAGAAAAAGTAGTCCATCTGAAAAAGTGTTTCCTGTACATTTTTTCGTAAGCAGTGGTTAATATATTCCTCAGCTGTCCATGTGTCCTCTCAGCTTAAGAATAAATGCCTCAAATGTGCAGAGGCATCAGATACCTGTTCGTCCTTTCGAGAGTTACGAGGACAGGTGGCAACCGAGGGTAACAAGGAAGGATGAATGCGCGTACGGCTGCGGCTGAGATCGACAGTCCTGGCTCAGAAATGAGAAAATGTGCAATTCTCAAGATGAGTTTCTTCAGACCTCAAATGGAGTGGGACTGATCAGCAGTTAAGGCTAAAGTTTAGTGCTGTTAATTAATCCAAACGATCCAAAGGACAACTGAGAAAAGCCATGGATCCAGTCTAAAAGAAAAGTCGGTTTGGAATGACGCACGTTTCTTCGGGGATAGGACGATATGCTGTGATTAGGCTGACAGGATGTGCTCGTGCCAGAGGAATTAAAAAAAAAAAAATGGCAGCTTGTCTTGTCGGTTTGTAGTAAAATACACTTTTACACTGGTTTCAGTTATTAGAGAAAAAGTCTTGGTAAAGGTTCACTTCTCTTTTAGTCCCAGTTCTTCATTAGAAGTCTATAGAATACTGTAACCCAAGCCTTATGATCAAAATAACACAGAGACGCAAAACAAAACAAACAAGTAGAGGAAGAAGGTCAGCAGCCTTTATGCAAGTGTGGCCTCAGCCTCCTGTCTCTTGGTTTTTCACAGTTCCACTGACGTTGATTATCGCCAAATGATTTGCTTGGTTTTTGCTCGTTAAGTTTCATATTTCGCTGCGGTTCGGGGGTTCGAGCACTTGGCGCTCTCACATGGACTCTCCGCTCAGCAGGTCTCCAGGAAGCAGCGTATTGATTGGGGTGGGGCTGCCCACCACTCGGCCATCCTCGGTGCTGGGCGGCCCCCACAGGCTGGAGTACTGCGGTACACCCCCCCACAGCAGCTCGTTGCTCGCCTTCCCGCCGGACCCCGTCCCGCCCGCTCCTCCTCCTCCGAGACCGCTGCTGTTCCAGTGGCCGATGGGATGTGTGGCCACCGTCCCTCCGCCCCCCAGCCGTGTTTGATTGGTGCCGGGGTTGGCCTGCCAGCTGGTGGTGGGTGTGAGGGACTGACCCTGTGCAAAGAAGCGGTTCACCTCCTCTTCTCCAGCAAACTCTGCCAGTATAGTGGTGTTTCCCAGAACACACCTGGAAAGCAGGTATTCAAAGAGAGAGAACTGTGACGATATAGCTGAGATTGGTTCTTTAAAAAGAAGGTATCGGTGAAACATTTACGTACATGTGTAGGGACTTTTGGGCTTTGGCAGCCTCCTCTTTAGAACTGTAGCGCACCACTGCGTTACCCTGCGTCAGGTTGAGATGGAATGTGATGAGCGGGCCGTGTTGCATGCACAGTGTCCGCAGTGTCGAACCATCAATCTAAACGTCACAGAAAACAAAGAGGGTCATATAACACTGCACATGATTAACCATGAAATTCAGTCAATGAACATAACAGTAGCACAATGATACCTGTGGTGTAAGGTTTCTCAGAACCAACCAGCTAGTGCTCCTGTTGGAGCTGTCTGTACTCCATGTGGTACCTACTTAGAGAGATAAAGAATTCTTTAATGATTCGATTAACTTTTATAACACAGTCCACTATTACAACATAGTCTACGTATTAAAGTACCATGTACACTATTGTTTAAAAAAAGAAAAGAATCCAGCAAGATTGCATGGATCTGATTAAAAGACATTAAAGACATTTGTAATGTTGCAAAATATTTACATTTAGTATAAGCATTAAAGTACATTGAGGAAAAAAAATAAATTAATAGTTTTATTGGTAACATTATATTTTAAGGTGACCTTGTTACACATTACATGTACTTACTATCATAATAACAATAAATCATGCATAATTACATGCACTTGCCTATGCCAAATCCTAACCATAAGCATTGAGTAAGTTCATTTAGTTAATTAGCATCCCTCAGTACTTAAATGTACAGTTACACTGTAACAAGGAGTTCAAGTTTGTTTATTTCTAGAGCACATTTACTTCCGACCAAAGTGCTGTACAGTAATCACGACAAAATACATACTAACCAGCAACGTCACTATCAACAATCCAATATAGTGCATTAAAAGTTAAGTTCAAGTAAATACACATTAAAAGTAATCACGACAAAATACATAATGTACCAGCAACGTCACTATCAACAACCAATTAAAGTGCATTAAAAGATAAGTTCAAGTAAACTACACATTAAAAGCCACTCCAAACAAATATGTTTTTAGCGCTGTTTTAAACTGATAAAGTGGAAGCCATTTTAAGATGAATAGGAAGATTATTCCATAAAGTGGGGCCCACCACTTCAAAAGCTCTATTTCCCCTCTTTTTCAAGCGGGTTCTAGAAATACAAAGGAGGGATTTGTTTCCTGATCTCAGTTCTCGCTTTGAAGTATACGGGTGGAGTAAATCCGATAAATACGAAGGTGCAAGATTATTTAAGGATTTGTAGACTAATAGTAAAATGTTATAGTCGATTCTATATTGGACAGGTAGCCAGTGAAGGGATCTCAAAAGAGGTGTCACATGATCAAATTTTTTGCCACCTTTCAAAAAACGTGCTATTGCATTCTGAACAACTTGTAATCTTGAGATTTGATTCTTGGAGATCCCATAATAAAGAGAGTTGCAATAATCTAGCCTGGATGTTATAAAGGCTTATTTTTAAAGTTTTTTTAAATTTTAAAGGACACCTTAAAAATAAAGTATAACCCTTTTATTGAGCAAGACTGCATGACATATGATATAAAGTGACAGTAAATACATTTATAATGTCTTAAGGAGCATAAAAAACATTGTTTCTTATGTGGAAGGTCACCTCTTTAAACATGAGTTTTTATTAAAATGCCCTCTATTTATTTAGACGAAATAGCATTGCCTTCAATATCAACCTAAACCTGAACAGCTTATCAGTATTAACCAGAACTGTACTTCTGGTTCATTCGTTTATAGATCCTTCACTAAGAATGTATAAAAAAAAAAAAAAAAAAAAAAAAAAAGTATATTTCAACATTATTCAAAATTAAAATCTGGTAAACAACTGCGCTACAGTTAAATGTCATGAAAGTGTTATCAAGCAACAGCACGGGTATGTTGAATAACACGCAACATATGCGAGACCACAAACCAGCACGCTCGCTACGCTGCCAGAGCCCATGCATACGAATGCGCCAACCGTTCCAATCCTTACCTCACCTGACCCCCACATTTTGACTAGCGTTTACACCCACATCAAAGAGTCAACTGACAATTCAACTGCCGCTTCGAAACGCCCACACCTGTACCTAAGAATAGCAACACAAACACACACATCCGCCTGGGATTAAACTGCACCTTTTACACACACACACAAACCTGCAGAGTAGGAGCTGCTCCAGCCAGCTACCAGGCCCAGGGTGTTTCCGCCCCACGTGGAAGAGGGCTTGGTGTTGGTCAGGCCTGGAGGTGGCCGTGTGGGAGCCGTCGTGTTTCGGGGTCCTTGGGGGACTTTCCAAAGCTCGTGAGAGAGAGAAGCCTGGGTGTGCGAGATGGGCCCCGAAGACCAAGTGGACTTCATGTCAGACAGCTTTCCTGTAGAACAGAGATATAAATGTGTGAAAAAGGGGTAGAGGAGGAAACACTGAAAAATATGCCAACTGACATCTTTTGTCCTCTTTCTAATTCTGTGCGCCCCAGAATTAGACAAACGAGTGGTGAAAGGTGTTCTCACTGCAGTCACAGTCACATACAGGAAAGAGAGGGTCTAGGGCCATGTTTATGTCTCACAAATAAAAGAAAGCCTTCTCACCACTTCCACCTCACAAAAGTCACAGATAGCCGGTGACCATGCTGCACAAAGGGACAGTGTGTGACTAACACCACTGAGGGGATGTACAGATGAACGTAGGTGGGACAGAGCTCTCTACGGTGGACAGGGTCATGTTTGGTCCTGTTTACACCTGGTATTAACATGCGCTTTTTGTTGATGAACAACGCTAAGTACAAGTGTAAATGGGGTGTAAAACGGCTTGCGCTTGTCCACTTTCCACCACATCCAGTGGTGGTCGAAAACTTCGCATTTGATCGGATTGCTGTTGTAGTGTTGTATTGCTGAATGCATTCGAGCAGCTGCTAAAAGCCGCCTACTAACCAAACACAATCATTGTGGGACGTGTTGCTGGGAAGCACGCTTGTCAAATGAGATTTAACTATAACAAACTATACTATAACATTTATTTCGAAGCACTAGAGATACACAATAGATCCTCGTGGTTGGACATCCAGTGAGGCCAGGTGCCGCAGCTCAGTCTGGGCTGAAGAAGTGGTACAAAGAAAATTTGGCGACTCATATCGTAACCATGCAGTTTTTGAGATGATTACAAAAAAAAAAAAAAAATAGTCAGAAAGCAGTTATAACTGATCATGGTAGCGGTGTCAGTGAAAAATAAAGTACTTAAAGCACGCTTACAGGAAGGCAAAAGACACCAAGGCAATTAACGATGAGATGTTGATCGGGATGCAGGAGAGACAGCATGCCCTCGAGGAAAACCTGCAGTCCATCACATCACTGGTCTCAGCACCTTAACCCTGGTACCCATCCCACCCTAGCACCCAACATATACAAGAGAACCGGCTCACACCACTTCAGACATGCCCCGCTGCAGCACAGCTGTTTTCGGATCTCCTCAACCGGACAACAGATAAAACCAAGAAGAAAAGAAAAGCACTACTTAAGACACAAAATATTTTTGTTTTGCTAAACGTGTGCAGTGATAAATATGGGCTGATTTTTACTTTATTTTAAAAAAATTTCTATACATATTTGTGATTTATTTGTTTGCTTACATTGTGCACTGATACAGATATATTGATTTTCATATCTTAACTTCTAAATTCTTAATATGTCGTCATTCTATACTGTTTTATATATAAAAAAAGTGATCTTCAATGATGATAGTGAATCTTAAAAGTGATAATCAGTTAAATCAGTTAAAAGGGATCTGTTAAAGTCACCTGTCTGTAGCTTTCTAGTAACCCTTCAGACCTAGTTAGCTTGTTCAGGTGTGTTTGATTAGGGTTGAAGCTGAACTCTGCAGGACTGTGGTTCTCCAGGACCGACATTCGCCACCACTGATACGGACCCTTGCATGGTGTAAATTACACATTAAAAGCACTGCATAGCCAGAACATGCACATTAAGTGAATCATACCTCTCATATCGATATGACAATATAAATAAGATTTTGACAAACAAGATGTTTCAAACAAGTACAATAGACATAAATAAATGGGGGTCTTGAAAATCTAATGAAACAGACCCTTTTATGCAACTTTTTTGTCATGGGTAACATAACACAAGACAAAAAGTAAAAAAAAAAAAAAAAATCTTATTTAACTGTAGTGTTCAAAAAACTCAGTATTTACAACTCAGTCTGGAGAAATAACGTGAAAGTGCCTGTCTAACATGCAATTGATGTTCTGCTCTCTCATGTGGCATTGGAAAGTCATGCGCATTCCGTTCAACAGTCTCCTCCACATCCTGCATCCAAGCATCCAAAAAATCGTCTCCCCTTCAGCTGCCCAAACGCACATTCCACAGTCATGCGTGCATTGTTTATTGTGATCGACGACAGCCTGTAATATGATGAAATAGCTCCCTGTTTCTGTTAGCATCTTCAAAAGGAGATGTGATAGGTATACAAGATCCATCAATTACTCCTGCACACTGAGGAAAACCCCACCTGTCCTTAAAGCCTTCAACGATTGCCTGAAGCTTCTCTCCTTTATGCAAATTAATAAACTATCTTTGCATTTTGCGTGTAGCTACACACACCTCCCAGACAATGTGGTGCAAAGTGGCTTTGCCCAAGCCAAACAACTCGGCCAAAGTTTGGAAATATATGCAAGTTGAAAGATACCACAGAGTAACTGCAATCTTCAGCTCTTTAAAAACAGTTTGACGTAAATGACTTTGTCTTCAGTACAATAGCGGCTGCAATTTCTCACACAGAACATTAAATGTGTGTCATCCTGACTTCCGGTGCAAGTCCACGTCATTCGGCGAGGTCTTGTGGCTAACATTGTAGAAACAAAGCAGAGCAGCTGCTCTCCTCGTCTTTTTCTATCGCCTTATTTTGGGGGGATAAAACAGTTGTGTGAGCTTTTTTCATCCGCTGGATTGAAATGAATGAAAAAGCCAATACATAAACACGCACAGCACGTTTTGGAGCATCTTCATTTGATAAGACATACAGCTGGACTGGCATTTAACCCTCCCACTGTAGTTCCGACGAAAGCAGAGGGACCTGCCCATAGACCCTCCCCTCGATTGAATCAGGACAGAAGTGATCAAAAGCTGACAAAAAAGATGCATTTAAACGCCAGGTGTAAATGGTAATGTGTCTCTTTTGTCCACTTTGTCGATGAAAAAGCATGTTAATACCAGGTGTATACAGGGCCTTTGAGTTGGATGCACTAGATATACAGGAATGCGACCACCGTTTGGGGTCCCATGCTAGGTTGAACATAAGTATTAAGTGTAATGAGCAGGACTGAGGGCAGGAAGGGGTTTCTGGGAGTTGTACCTGTGCTGTCTGCCTCGGGGGAGGACAGACTGAAAGAGCTAGTGACTGGCCAATCCCCAGAGGGAGGCAGAGCCTCACCCTGTGAGGAAGTTGGGGTGGAACCTACGATGTGTCCCGAACAAAGCAGGCAAGAATTCAAAGTGGAAATCAGAAAAATAACGTACATAGAAAATCCCCCCAAAAAAAGAAACCGAAAGAAAAAAAAAAAAACCTACGGCATTCTTAGTGGTTGTATTATGTGAAAAACATTTGAGGGGAGAAAGAGATCTGTCCTCTTACCTCCACTCCTGTCTCTCAGCAGGTAGCGGTTCACATCCTGAATGTTGGTATTGATGGTGGGCCCACTGGGAACACTCCCTGGGGTCACATTGGGGTCAGTTTCAGGGTCAATATTCTGCAGTCCTTTCCAGGGCACTCCTGGACAAAACTCTGGGGGATTTCATACAAATCAGATCATTTTCAGACATTGTCTGATACACACATTAAAAATGTGAGATTGTGTTTGCGTTTTAACATTTATTCAATCTAGGGACTGACTTCATCGGCTGAAACGGTTTGCCCTAAAAAAAAATATTATTATTATAAAAGTAAAAATTTTAATAATTTAACAACATATTTGTATGTTCACAGTTCTCTGATGTCGGCTAATGATCATATGACATGCAGGTAAACTAATAAAATATTTGAACTTTTTTTTCCTTTTGATTGTTTTTATATTATTAAATTTGTAAAAATGAATATTAATTTTGATATTTGTATTATTTGAAAATGTTTTTGAATGCTGCAAAACCACAGTTTTGGAAACCTTGAACCAAATTCATTTATTAAAAAGAAATATATAAAATAACAGAAAAATATAAAATATTGGATTATTTTAACATTATTATATTTCACAAAGAAAATATTATTTTGTCAAACAGTGGATTACTTCCATATATAATGTGGTGAACATTAAAGTGCAGATGCTACTTGGTTTGATGTTGTTTTAATCTACTACAGTGACATTCCGTTGTTTTATAAGTGTAAATATTTTTTATATATATTTTAAATCTGCTTAAAGCTTTCAAAAGCCTACTAGTCCAAAGAGATTTTAGAGATGTCAGTTAGTCACCTGGAGGCCAGGTGACATTGGTCCCATTGGAGATCTTGTCATTGGTGTTCTTCCCCGGACCCCAGCTATCATGAGGTGCCAGGGGGCTGGCAGGAGACTCGGAGCTGCCAATCAGATTGTAGGGACTGTAGGAGTCATCCAGTGGGGGCTTACTTGGGGGACCCAGACTAGGGCCTGCAGAGATGGCACCTGTATAATATTGTTGAGATGGAAAATCATCATTATCAGGCCTGATATTAACTACTATGCCACATGTTCCCTGATGACTATAAAAGTGATGTGTACCATGCTTGCTAAAGTTGGCCTCCATTGGAGAGGAGTTGCCAGAGAGGTTCTCCATGGAGTTTGGGTGTGTCCACTGTGACAGGCGTGACTGAGGCTGAGGAGAGTCCTTCATGGACAGGCCACCCACCTCCATGCAGTTTACATTCATGTTAGGGTTCAATCCGGCTACAGAGAAGCACATTTGCAAGAATCAGTGGGGTTGAGAAAACAACTTGACTTTTTGAATTATTTGTTTAAATTAGGTTTATTTTTAAGACCTATTTTCCCATAAAACATATGGTTTGATTTGTGAACCAGTTTGACAGACTTATTGGAAAGTATACATATACATATATATATATATATATATATATATATATATATATATATATATATATATATATATACTTGTTTGATTTATATAACATTTGCTCACAAACCAATTCTTTTACATCAGTATCTAGCTGATGATACATTTTAGAGCCAACTTGAAAAAATGTATTCACTATAGTTATGTGCATATGCATGTGCAAGACTTTAAAAATACTGTGGCAATTCCAGGTTTACTAGGACTGTGGGAACACTGTATAGAAGAATATTTGGATCTTCACTAGTCGAAGCAGAAAGTGTTGGTAACTCACAAATAGGGTAGGGTGAGGAGTAGTTTGGAGAAGACTGCGGCTCTTTGGTCTGAAGGTCGGAAACAGAGAGGCTGGACGCTTGATGATGGGCTGGAAATGAGTCCAGAGCTGATTTGCCTGCGCTGGGATGCAGGCCCGGGTGTGAGGCGGGTGGCTGCTGCTGCTGCTGTTGGTGTTTCATCAGCAGAGCCTGAGCCAGCTGCCGCTGGTGCTGCTGGATCTGTTGCTGCATGTTATTGATTGTACGTGCAACCTGTGAGAAGACATGCTTGTGAGCATAGAACACCTTTTTAGTAGCGTGATATTAGAACTTAAAAGCAAACACACAAACAAATCAGTATTGAGAATTGTGAGATTTTAATGGCATAAGGGTGAGCCTAAGCTGTGGGAAGGAACTGCTCACTTGCTGCTCTTGCTGTCGGATGGGGCCAGAAACACTGCGCTGTGCCTGCAACATCTGCTGCTGAATTTGTAAACGCTGGTACGCCTGCAAGATCCGAGTGACAAGTTGTCATTACGATGAAAAATTTGAAATGAAATTTATGCTCTCTGACAAATAAAACACATTCTTTAATAACAGATCAAATAAGATCTCAAAAGACTGGCACTTACCAGTTGCAGCTGATAAAGTTGGTTCAACAGGGTCATATGCTGAGGGTTTATTGGTGAGGTTAAAAGTGCAGGGTTGAGACCAATGTTTTTTGCTGCAAACTGTAAAAGCTGTGCTTGAACCTGTCAGTAGATAAAATGGTCAGATTTCATCACTCACACATATACTCTGAAGTGGTGAAAAACTGTGTGTCACCAGATGCAGTCAGTGTCACAATAAGTCGCTAGACCACAAACCGCTGCGTCTGTTTGCGCACCTGAGGGCTGAAAAACTGAGGCACTTGAGCGCGTAGACTAGGCTGGGACGAGTTGAGAGGTGGCACTGACGGCTGGGGAGGGGGCTGCTGCTGCAGGGCCCGGGCTTGTGCTGCTCCGCTACTACCAAACACTCCACTCTGCATCTGCACAAACACACACAAAACAACTCATTCAGAATTGGACTTTCAAATCTGTCATCCCCTCATACTGCCAGTTTAACAGTCAAGATATCAGACAGCCAGGTGGTTGAAGATTAACTCAATGCTGAAATACAAAATACACGTAGATCCCCATAGACCCACCTGTCTGTTGTTCAAGTTTTGCATCGCAACTCCTAGGCTCTGGCCAGGGAGTGCAGCACTACCCAATGGGAGCTTCAGGCTCGGAGAAGGCATAAACGGTGAGGTTTGGGCATCATCTGCTAGCCCAGCATCCTAAGGAGCAGATAAGTGAATTAACAAATGAGACAAACAAAATCCAGCACAATGTGAAATCTTCTAGATGCAATAACTAAAATGTACTGACTTGTAATTGTGAGAAGCACATACCTTGTCCAAGTAGGGGGGACGATCTGAGGAGGATTCTTTGGAGATGACTGAAGGCCTGCAGCCCATTGGTTTATTGACTAGGCCGTTGTTGTAGTCAGAGATTCCCATCCCCCGTTTATCAAGTTCGGTCTTCTTCTCCAATAGGGCAGCTGCAACACGAATAATATTTGAATATTATATTCTAGCAAAGAAGCTCTGAAAGAACTGAAGGTATAACACCTACTCATGGCCTGATCCAAGTTCATGTTGTTGCTCTTGAGAGCTTCTTCTGCAGGGTCTCTCTGCAAAGACAAACAAAAACACACAGTAACCACAATTTGTATTAATCCTTATTACAAAGATTGATTTTAATAATTGAATTCATTTGAGCAATTGGATAATGGATAATGAACAATCAGGCAGTCAGTATCGTAAAACTAACCCCAGGGACGAGTCAAATATACAGAGGAAGAAATGCTCTTTTATAAAGATCAGCAGTACTCACAGGGAAGCCCATGTCAGTCAGCTGCTTAATAAGACGATTCATTATCCAAGTATCATCCGGTTTGTTTGGGACTTTTCCCTTTAGAGAAAAACACAGACAGGTGAGCTGCTGCATGACACCTACATTAAACTTAAGTAGTTTCTTTTTCCTTTTTTAACCTTTGGTGGGCCCTTTTTGGGTGGGTTGCCCCAGGAGTTGCAGGAGGAGTTGCTCTCTTGAGATGCAGTGCTGTTCCACATGTCACCCTCATCCTGCTCCCACTGCCCTGCAGACAGGCCCATGTCCTCTCCACCACCCCAGCCATCTTGCATAGATTTGGGGGCTGTATAACCAAAAAAAATAACACATTATTAAACGTGTCCATAGTAGAAGCACAGATAAACATTTGCAATTTGTTATGTTCACAAACAACAGAAATAACTAATTTGTTCTTACTGAGATACCAAAACGCATAATCCTGTATAACCCTGTAGTGCATTATTTACAACAACAGGGGGCTCTGTTGTTACACATTTCAAAGCTCTGATATGGACCATCATTGATTTCCAACACAATTCTACTGCAGCCGAAAAGCTGCATTTGATTTTTTTTTTATTCACAAAATCATGCAACTAAAAATATTTTTACTGAAATTAATAAATAAATGTACATTCATAAAACTAACCAGGTTTGCAGGGGGCAGATCCAGGAGGTCCGTTGCCTCGACCATAGACCTCAGGACCATTATCACCCCAGCCACCTTGGGGTTTACCCCATGCTGAAGTGCCATTGTCCACACTTGCTGCAGGGGTGGCTGGCTCTCCCCATGAGGGCTCAGGTTTTGGATGGACATTTGTCGTCTCGCCCCATCCTGCAAAGGAATACAGCAAAAATCAGGACAAGTGAGCCTTTAGTTTTTACTGCATCATACGCCATATACTACCCTTGAGGCTGGCAACATGTAGTATATACAGTCTGGTCTTAAAGTTTATTTTCTATTTTGAGTTTTCCCCTCTACAAATAATATTATTAGCATAAAAATCGGAGTACAAAGTTAATTAAAAAATTAAGATGAATTTCACAATTTATTCCTTTTGAAACTTTTATTTTAATGACATTTTTTTTGCAAAAACAAGTCACTTTGTGGGATCCTCGGTCTTAAAATGAAATAATAAGCAGTAATATTAAATGTCTGTTTAGTTGTTGGCACAAGGGAGATCCGAGGATGCCATGTTAAATACAGCTTTGGCAAAGGGAGTGCAAAGCTACACATAAACAGCAGAGGGCGTTGAGTTTGTTCCAAGTATCCTGCTGGAGCCTAGTGATGCTCCCCCCACAGATGGCGACCCAACTCTAATTACACATTTCCTCCTGGCTCAAACACTATGCTGAACTACACTCACAGACAAAATGTAAACACTATTCTGTTGACTGATTTACATAAACATTTCTATTTGTTCTGCTAGTGTGTTCTTTTAGCATGATCTGTCCGTTTTTTTCTTCACTTGTATGCCGAAATGAACAAAAATAGAGTGATACATTTTAACCAGTTAAAGGTTATTAACAGTGTATTTTAAAGTAAAAATTATTGTTTCTTACCTGGATTCATAAGGGTTGGTCTATTGTGAGTTGGCCCTGTTTGATGTGGGACAGCGTTATCAGGGGAAATGTGATTATTGTTTGAACTTGGCCCTCCATGGCTGTGGGTCTGCATGGGAGGCTGGTTATGGTGGGGATGATGATGATGGTTGTTGGGTACACTGTTGGCATTGCCAGGTCCTGGTTTGCCTTGCATTCCAGGGTTATTCCTGTCCCAGAGATTGACTGTCTTGTTGTAACTGCTTGGGTCACCCCAAGCTGAGGTACCATCATCGATCTCCATCTTACGTCGGATGGAGTGTGGAGAGGGCTCCTCCCATCCAGTGGGCTCTCCAATGTGGTCAGGTTTAGCACCTCCACCATTTCCTCCTCCCCATCCAGAGCCACTCTGCTTTACAGAGTTAGGACCTCCCCAAGAACCCATGTTTCCACTGCCACTATTGCCACTGGTGCCCTCCTGGGGCTTGTTATTCCATCCTTGTGATGGCCCACTGGAGTGTTGTGCATCTCCCCAGTTTCCTCCTATTCCTGGAGTAGGCTTTCCCCATCCTCTGGAGCTCTCATTCCAGCTGGTACCCTCTCCTTCCCAGGTAGAGCTGGTGGGACCATTTTTCTTTCCATCTCCAGATTCACCCCATTCTCCTCCAGGCCTGCTTTCTCCACTAGGTCCATTGCTCCATCCGTGAGAAGTTTTGGGCACATCAGTCCATCCCTGTGGTTTGGCTTTCGTGTGACTGTCTTCCCATGTAGGAGACTTTTCCTCTGAACCCCAAGTCTGACCACTTTTCTGCAGGCTGCCACCTGAACTTCCAGCTGGGTTACTGCCCCAACTTCCAGGACCACTGGAAGGTTTCTTGTTGCTGGTAGGATCTGCCCAACCAGAGCTAGCCTGGGGTGATGGCATGGCTGTGCCCCATCCAGGTGCAGCTCCACTGGGGCAAGGACCCTCATTCTTGCCCCCAGAGTCAGGTCTGGATGTAGTGCCAGAGTTTGGGTTGGCACTTCCAGAAGTTGGTGGTGGTCCAACATTGGCTGCATTTGAGGACGAGCCCCAGGCTTCAGTTCCAATGTCATTCTTACTGTTGGAACGTGCAGCTTCTTCGGTCTCCCAAGCGGTGTGCTGACGCACTGGTGTTTGTCCCCAGCCTGTGTTACACAGAACCCGAGGGTCCATATCCTGGGCAGGCAGAATAGGGGGAGCCTCATCTGTTGATGAGCGGACCCTCCGGCGAGGATGACATTCCATGCTGTCACTGCTTCCCTCACTGGCTGGGGCATTGGCCCCACGGACCCAAGAGTTTAGCGGCTGTTCTTGGGTGGGAGAGCTTGAGGAATCCCATCCTTTGGCCTCAGTGTTGGAATGCTTACCCCAGTCTCCAGTTGAGGCAGCTTGTCCCCATCCAGAAGTGCCCGAGGCCCCTCCTTGTCCCCAGCTGCTCCCTGAGTCCCAACCAGAGTCTTTTGAGCCACCACCAGACTTGGCATCTCCATTACCCCAAACAGGTTCTTCATCCCCGTTGACCTGTAAGGCTCCTCCTGAATTTTGAACAAACGAGCACATGCCTGGAGGTCCAACTCCCCAGCTAGGCAGGCTATGGCCAGGGCTTCTGGGCTCTTGCTTAGTGTTATTTGGTCCATCAGTGTTAAGGTTCTGAGGTTCAGAGCTGAAAGACACATTCGTGGATGGGATGGAGTGTGGCTCTGAGGAGTCACTGGGCACAATGCTACCCCACGTGGTGTTGCCACTGCCACCACTACCTGCAGAATTTCCATTGGCACCACCTATACTGCCACTGCTGCTAGGGCACTGACTGGGCAGAGTGCCCGGTGGGCTACAGAGATTAGGAGGAGGAAGGTTGCTTTCTCCAGAGCTGCCACCACCCATGCCGGTCCCTTTATGTCCCAGAACTGGCCAGGCAGAGGGGTTGGCGTTGGGGTTTAAGTTCAAGTTAAAGTTAGAGGAGCCCCAACTCCTGGCTCCCACTGATGTGCTGGAGACTTCATTCTTCCCTTCTCCTCCACTGGAAGGAGACGGGCCAGAGCCCCAGCCTCTGCTGGCCCCACTCTGACTAGAGAGTAGACCTCCTGAGTGGCTGGCATTGGCTTTGCTGGGATGATTGGCGGAGAAATGTCCTTGCTGGCCAGCTCCTGTGGCCATGCTCATTCTGCTGATGTCACTGATACTTTCAGTGTCTAAGGGGCATCCTGCAAGGGCGTGGCTTTCTTTGCTTGAAATGGAAGGCCACGCCTCCGTATCGTGCTTGTCAATAATCAGTGGATCCCAGCCGCTGCAACTGTTGGTAGGGGCTGTAGTGGCACTGCGATTGGGGGATATATTCTCATACTGGGCTGCCAGGCCACTCTGTGGGGGCAGCTCTACAGAAAAAAGAGAAGGAAAAAGAGAAACTATTGAAATAATGTGCATATGACCTATATTAATATCATTCACTCATATGACCACTCAACACAATTTAGCTTACATGTTATGATAAAATACATTATATGTTTAATTGCAATTAGAGGAAAAATGTATCTGAAACATTCATCTAAATGGCTATTTACTGCAAGATCTGGCTAGATCGATCAAAACATCTTTTTTTTTTTTGGCTTGCTTTAAGAAAAATTATGCTTTACATCAGCACGGTAGCTATTGTCATAACTTACGTAAATAAAAATGTATAATATAGCCTAATAAAAATGCAGCAGTAACAGCGTGTTGGTTTACATGTATATGCTTGCCTGGAGTCATTTTTCACTGCTGTCACCGCAAAGCCTTGCTTCTCACAACCACAACCATCTCCCTCTGCTGGACTGACAGATTACAACCACAGACTTTGCTTTCAAAGAAATATGTTCATTCTAAATATGTCACATTGATAACAACACTGAAACAGCACAAATGCCTACATATGGACACCAGGATCCTGTTGTGTTAATTAGTTGGCAATACTGCCCAGCCCCTTGGCACTCGCTCAACTCTGTTGTTGTTGTTTTTGTGTGGGTTTACATGCGCAGGCACTGCTCATTCTGTGTCAGATCTGCGCAAAGCGGCAGTGCCTGTGCACACCAGGCTTTCTGTCACCATCCATGGAAAAAAGCACTTTTAACTAAAGAAAAGAAAAAAGGAATCTAATGAAAGTATTTCTAACACAAACGCTGTCCTTCTGAAGAGCCACTGCGTAGTAAAGGACGCCATTTTATCAAATCTGAACTGAAGCCAAAAAAGCTGCCATCAACATCTTACAGTGTCTCGCTGAAGAAAGCTTATCAGATGAGCACAGCAAACCTCTGCCCTGCATTAATCTCTAACATGCAATGCAATAGCTTTAGGGGTTTGCGTTTTATTTGCAGTTGCATGAATGCTACGCTTCCAGATCAAACAGCAGCAGTACAGCAGAGAGCAAAGCAAGGGAAAAGCCTGTTATCAGAGCATGGAGGATCGTACTATGAGGTTGGAGGGGGCAGGGTTGCAGAGAAGTGGAAAAGTACCTGAAGAGAGATGTCGCCCGACCATCCTGAGAGAAGTGCTATGCTGCGTGCAGAGCGCTGGCCATCGCTGTTACAATATGTCTGCTGCTCGCGAGGCTTCTGAGGATCATATTTGAAATGCTGCCAAGGAGCTGCAGCTTAGTAAGCGAGCGACCGCCCCGTTCGTCCTACACGGCTTCGGCAGGATCTCTGTTCCCTCACCCGGGCTTTATTTATATCTACCTCTATTCCTGATTCGGAGAGGAGACTCTCTCGTGAGGGAGGGGAAATGGGGTTGCATGGGAGTTGAAGGTTAAAGCCAAGAGCATTCCGTTGTGCCATTAGGAGGGAGGAAAAACAAAACAAAAAAAGAGGGTTTCCTTTTCTTGTGTGCCCCTCTTCTCTTTTATGCTTTCAAACTGTCACAAAACATTTAGCCGAGACCATTCAGACTGCAATTAGCACCGCTGCTCACAATAGAGCAAGCTGAATAGATGCACAAAAGCAAGCCAGACTCGGAGCATAGGCTGCAATGCAAGGACTGTGCAAACACAGAAACACACACACACAGCTCCCTGTCATACTGGCTGATTTCAGCGATAGTTTTCTTGTAATATTTAAAGTACAGTGGGTGTGTGAAGTTGAAGCTCTGCATATCATAGGTGCGGTCCCAAGTTTAGAGGAAAACAACACTTGAATGGCTGAATGGGAAACAGGATAAACACCCCAAATGAGGCTCACATGGAGGTGGGCAGGTGGCCAAATTTCTGCGCAGATTGTGCCCATGCTTTAATGATGCAGAGGAGAGAAAAAAACGACCGGAAAGCATGCATGCTGGGAGGAAAGAAGGGATGGCCCCAGTATTGGAGAGATAGAAACACTGAAAACGAGATGAACACTTACAAAAGCACACTAGCTCTTGGCATCAAGGAAGGCATTGTTTACAAATGATCCCAGCGCCTCCTATACACACACACAATACGCCAAAGTCCAAAGAGAACAGACTCTTATTATACTCCAACTCAAAGCCAGGTTTTCCAGCCAAATATGCAATGATGTAATCAAAGCCTCATTATTAATTATTCCCTTGCCTCCAAATGACCCTTTTATGAAAACCTCAAACAAGTAAATCTAAATGCTGGCTTTGGGTTTCACTACCTAAACAGTTATTGATTGGTTTTGTTTGTGTCTTCATGTAGTAACTCTTAATAAGGCTCATCAGCCTAAGAGTCAGAGTGCCAGAGTAAGAAGGAGTGTACCATCTCTTGTTGGAGACAAATTAGTCCAGACAATTGCTGGACCAATTTCTGCCCAGTGAATATTGAGCACTACAAACATACAAGGACACAGTAACTCCAACTATACTCAGATTTCTTTCTAAAACAGCAGAACTTGCTTAGAAACACTGAAGAACAGCCTTTACAATCATTATACGAAAGATGATGAAGATATTTTATCCCCTAATTAATTAAATAATTTGTTATAGGGCTACACGATTAATCTAATGTCATTGTCATGTGTATCTTGTCAGTAAAGCCGGTTCTGTGATTAGCAGTAAATCCCTAGCACATGGTTTCAAACGGAGTAGAATGTACTACACAGAGCCGTAGTTCACTGACAAGCTATGCAAAACCGCATTCATAATCACCGATGATTTAATTGTGCGATTATAAATAGAAGAAATCGCTCTGCGATTATGAAAGCTGTTTGTGTAGCTTGTCAATGAACAACAGCTCTGTGTAGTAAATGCTGCTCCATCTGAAAGCAGATACAAATACCACATTTAATAACATTTAATTTACTATTTTTTACTGATAAAATATATTTTGCCATAGTCGTGTGTTTATTAGTCACGTTGAATTAACAAAACCAGTAAAATCTTCCTTTTATTCAGCAACTGTTATAGGGATTTCCTGGGTTTCTTCTGCGAGAGATTGCCCTCTGGCCTTGGATATTTAAATGGATATTTACTGCTGATCAAAACCGTACTTCACGGAAAGATACGCATAACAATCTCAGCTTCTGACTAATCGCGATTCATCTTAAGAGTTTTCTTTTTCTTTTTATTTCTTTTTCTTTTCTTTTACACTTAGTAATGCAAGTACTTCTTTCAGTTATTTAGAAACTTTTAGTTAGTAGCCAAGGCAACATTTCTCTTTTTTTTTTTTACGTTTAGGCTTTATAACATTATTTAATCTCAGCTGAATTTCAATTAACAAAAGCCTTTTTTAGACACTCTTAAGACAGATACAGCTAATAAATTGGAATGTTTAGATCTGCATCTCTTTATCTTTTAGAACAAACTTTTAATTATATATTTCTCAAAGATTTAATAACAATAGGACATATTTAGTTGACAACAAAGCAGAGTTAAATATTGCAATGCATTTTACTAGTTTTTCAGAGATAAATCTCAAGTCTCTCAACCCCTGCTTTCTATTTCATACCACTGCAATCCGCCTCACTGTTTTAACTAAAAATGTGTATATCCAAGAAAACAGCACCATATACTGCACACGTTTGTATGCATTCATGTACAAATAACCAGCAGTGGTACCGTGGGGTGAAGAACAAGGGGCTTTGCTGATGTTGCCATTTGTCAGTTGCAAAGACACTTGGTGGGAGAATGCGGGGAGGAGCTAGCATAAATAAGGGTCTTATGCAACCACCATCAGTCTTGATGTACTACACCACGCTCCCGCTCATTCGGGGCAGGATGTGACATGAGGAACAGGCAGACACTGGGCAACCACCTGCACTGGACAGCAGGGGGCGACTTCAACAGATGATAGCATAACTAAAAAAGGCATAAGAACCCAAAAGCTAATCAATAAGAGGCCAAAAAAATAAATAAATGACATTAATAGAGCATTTTATTGTTATAGTTTGCTGACAAAACCTATTTTCGGGATCCCAATGCCTGCATCTGCAACCCAAAGAAAATGGGTGCTAGCCATTTTGGCATAAAAGCAAACTAGTCTGCCAGAATATTTTTTCTTACACTGGGAAAAGAGAGAGGCTTCATGCCATTGTACTTGGGGAAGTCCTCATTATTATTCCCTGAACTGGGCCCTCTCAGTCCGGTCAACTTTACTTCCTAGTCACAACAGTGTTGGTGTTGATAGGATGCATGTAAGTGTGTGTGGGTGTGACAGGAAAAGAGAAAGAGCGAAAGTTTTTGCGGCTGGGATCAGTGCCAGCACTCAGGTCTGTTTGGTGGCTTGGGGCAAGAGAATACAGGACTCACTGAGGCAAACAGGCCCATAATGAGCTGTTAATTCCCCTACAACAGCAGGCCTGGAAGTTGTAATGCACTCCACAGAGCAGCTGGCCATACTGAGCAATGTAAACGTCGAAACGACATGCAGAAACAAATACACTAGACCTTAAAGGTGAAGTGTGCAATGTATGTGCCTCTTGCATCAACAAACACTAATGCAAAACAACAACTGTATTCAGATACGCTAGCTGTTTGAAAGGATGCCCCCAAACCCTCTAATATGCCAATCCAGCATACTGAGCTCTGCCCTGGCCTGAAAGACAGTGAATACTGATGACGCAAACTGCTGTCTGATGAATCACACCACATGGACAGAAATGATGTGATAAGAGACTTCATAACACAGAGATGCTCCACTGATACATTTATGAATGAAAGAGATCACAACACTCGATATGACGATGTTCTATGTAACAGTTTGTTTAGGTTTAGAATGCATATGTACTTGCACGGCCAAGCTTACGTGCTTGTGCTTTTTAATATGGCCACTGAGAAAACTGACTGGCTTCAATCGACTTCACTTTAAATGTTTAGACATTCTAAAAATAATCATCAACTACTCCAAAATGCTGATTTAGGTGATCAGGAGACATTTATTATTAAAGTTGAAAACAGTTGTGCTGCCTAAAGTTTTTGTTGAAAACAACTTTTTTCAGCATAAATGGAACTGCATTATATAAAAAAAAAAACATCTGTAACATATAAATTATAAATGTTTTACTATCACTTTTGATCAATTTAACGCATCCTTGCTAAATAAACAATAGTTTTAATGAAAATTCTTACTGACCCTAGTGGTGGGCGGTATGGCCAAAAATGCTTATTACGGTATTTTTCAAAATTATACCCATTTCATGGTACATGACGGTGTTTATTTCTTTTTTCTATGCATGACCGAGTGTAAACCACATTTTCTACTAATTGAGAGAGGAAACAGGCTCCTACAGTTGACTTGGAATTTGCCTATTTTATACTGTCATGATGAGGGAATATTGTAGAAAAATTCCACTCTAAATAGTGACGAAACACGACCCATTAATACATGTTAAACAGGAGTCACTCTCACTTTTAATCACAACATCGTCTGATAAACCAGCATGCATGTACAGTAGATGCATGTTGAACAGATATGCGGTGGTCTTTGATTACTTTTTTGTCTGTCTGAATCGGAGTAACAACAAAACAAAACAAATACAACAAACAAAAAAAGTATATAATATTAACAGATGAACTAAACTTCTATTTATAATTCCAAACAGTCAGTTAGAAACAGGTGCTTGGAAACGCAATTTTGTACTTATTAATTGACAAGTCGGCTGCGGTAGGGCCAGAGGTGGGTAGTAATAAGTTACATTTACTTGAGTACTAATACTTTTGGAGTATGTTTAAAGATACTTCTACTCAAAGTAAATTTTAGTGAAAAAACTCGTACTTTACTTTGTTACTGTGGGCGACACTCCTCTCGTTACTTTATCTTAATGCAATACAAGTTATAATTGCTTCAGTTTATTCCAAACGTGACGTCTAAGACATGGCTTTGGATCTACACTCAACTGAAAGCAAATCTGCAAAGGCTATTGTTTGCTAGCATTGAAGATCTTGAACACCGCGTGTGATGTCTAAGGTTCAGGTGTAGATAGGCTACATGCGATTACAGTACACAATACCACTATGATATAAGTTTGTTGTACGTGTAACTTCTACATTAAATACAATATTATTTTTACATTAAATAAGCTATCACAGAGTATGAAATAAATACCCTCCAAACCTGCGTTAGCTCTGTTCCAGGAGGAATGCCTTTGCCTAGACACAATTAATATTCATATTTCCATAATATTTACGCTTGCATAAATTATATATTTGTTAACATTTTGCAAAACAGACAGAAGAAGATCCGTCAGTGCATTTGGTTCGTTATGTTCAAATGTTCGGTAACTTAGCCGTCATGTGAGGAGTTTTCACTCTTCTCTGTGTCAGAGGTTATTTATACATATATAATACATAACTAATATACTTTAAAATATAATTTATTTCAGTGATGCAAATAATTTTTCATCAGCTGTTGCTCTGGTTTTCAGAGTCATGATAATCCTTCAAAAAATAATTATAATACATTGATTTATTACCAGTGCTGGAAACAGTTTTGCAGCTTAATATTTTTTGGAACATGTGACATTTTGTTCAGGATTATTTGATGAATAGAAAGCTAAAAAGAACATCATTAATAGTAAATCAACATATTGGAATGATTTCTGAAGGATTATGTGACACTGAAGACTGGAGTAAAGGCTGATAAAATAAAATAAAATAAAATATATTTATTTATTTATTTATATACATACACACACACACACACATAACATAAAATGTATCTATATATCTAAATAAAAATAGACTAGATATACAGTATATGACGTACTAGTTCTTCAGCTTCAGTTTCGGAACTTTTACGCTGAGTAACACATACAGCCGTGTCCTCTCAGACACGTTACGAACATTAAACGACACTGGTATTGCGGTATTTTAAAAATTCATATCATAAGAAAAATAAACACCGGTATTCGGTATGAACCAGTATAATCGCCCAGCACTAACTGACCCCAAACTTCTGAAGTTTAGTATGTATAGCTGTTCTAGAATTCACCAATATTTTTACATAGAAGAATGACACAAAACATCGAAAATAATCACACAAAAGATACGAGCAAAATGAATACAGCCTCTGTGCTGTTGCTGCTGGCTTGAAGCAGAGCTGTGGGTCAATCGACTGCATTCCAGCGGCTTCCTGTAAAAACACACACTCATACAGAAAGCTGGGAGCTCTTATTACTCGTTGGGCTCCCAATGTGCGTTAAATAACATCCAGCGGAACCACAGCTCAGTGCACGTGCCGGCACCTTTGGGTAAAACATTCCAAAAAGCAAACTCAACCAGGAGAAAGAGAGCGGGAGAGAGTGAGAGAAAGAGAGAGAGAGAGAGAGAGAGAGAGAGAGAGAGAAGAATCAAAATAAATGCAAGTGTATGTGAATTTTTTAAAAAGCATCATAATGCATTTTGGGGACTGCCATCCATGCAATGCCATTTTAACATAAATAAGCCATCTTAAATAATGCTATTATTGCTTCTTAACCCTTAGGGGTGCGAATCACAAGGATTTTTAAGATTCCTGTTCCAGTTACCATTACGCCCAACATTTCTTCTTCCTTAATAGCTTCATTATCAGCTAGTAGTTCTTTGAATAATAATTATTTGGTGAAAAGAAATTCCACTGCATTACTAAATAATGAGGAAATTCCAAAAATAAATAAAATAATTCTTGCAAAAGTTGTCTTTATTTAAAATACTTTATGATGACTTTAGTTTATCATGAGGTTATGCATTAACAACACTAAACAAAAAAAGTAGTACGTTTATTCAATTATTTTCATAAATACTGCTATGTGAGCAGCTATTGGACTACACTAGTCACATGGTATTGTTTTGATTCACTAAAAAAAGGAGCCCATACAAGTCATTTGTTCAGAATCAGACTACAGTGATTGCGATTGTGTGGTTTTGCTTCACTACAAAGAAGAGTCTTCGCTGAGTGCCTATTAGGGCTTCACAATTATGACAAAAATCATAATTGTTGATTATTCCCTTAAAATTGTAATTGCAATTATTAATTACGAATATCACAATTTACATTGAATGACGTTTATATTACAGTTGATTCAACTGCATGCCGTATTTTTATATGAAAATATTAGGGCTTCACAATTATGACAAAAATCATAATTGTTGATTATTCCCTTAAAATTGTAATTGCAATTATTAATTACGAATATCACAATTTACATTGAATGACGTTTATATTACAGTTGATTCAACTGCATGCCGTATTTTTATATGAAAATAATCCAAAAAAACTGAAAAACCTTTAGTGCTTTTCTATAGTATTAAGCCTCAAATGTCAAATATACATCGGATTCGTTTCTTCTTTAAATTATATAAAAAAGTAAACATATAAATGGTATTATAACCTATACTAAAATGTAAACAATGAAAAACCCTTAAGAAAACATGCAGAAAAAAAAATATATCTTAAGTGTGCAGAATAACAAATGTATTTGAACGATTAATTGCCGCTTTGAACGATAACGCAATTGTGGCATCCATAATTGTAATCGCGATTAGAAATTCAATTAATTGTGCAGCCCTAGAGCCTATGATTCCTAAAAATATGATCTAGGAAGACAGTTTGCCAGAAATAAGGAACAGGTCTCTGATCTTGAGCAGAGAAGAACACATGATTCCTTCATACCACAAATAAGAGCCAATCAGTACTCTGGGAGGGGAGAAGAACAGTCCATGAGCCGGCCCATTTTTGTGCCATGCCAATCAAAGGAGACTCCTTCTGAATCACGCACATTTACTGTAAGCTGTGAATCACCCCTGCCCACAGAGCTGATCGTCTGCCATCTCTCCCTTTTCCTTTCTAACTCGTTCTTTCGCTCTGCCACTGCCATCAAGCCGCCACAGACACACAGCAGAAGATTGCCAAGTCCACGTACAAACTACAGCACTCTTGGCACACGCCTCCAAACACAGGAAGTAGCAAAGCACAACTCGGCAAACCGTTTCTCTCCATCTAGCTTTCTTTGCCTGCAAAACACAGACAGCAAATAAAAAACAAAAAAGAAAAAAAAAGCATCCACAACTACCTACTGCACATGCACACATGAATAAGCTCAAACAGCAACATAACAAACCGACCCTGATTAAATGTCAACAGGAGATTTCAACAAGACCCTGTCTGTGATGAACAAATTAGGCCATTTACTATCTACTGAACCAGATCTATTGCAGCACACTAATAAGGGGCTGTTCACATAAAACATTTTACTGTGCTAGTTTTCCAATGGCTTTCTATGTAAATTAGTGTGAGACCGACATCTTTGACATGTGGTCTGCGTAGGCCTGTCGCGATACTCCATTAATCGTTTAATCGCATGATATTAAAAAATGAGCTCGCTAATATTTTCGGCCACGATAATTTTGTACAATTTTTATTAAAGAAAAGTGGCACGCAATGATGTGGGGTTAGTCTGGAGCGCAGCCTGTGGACAGTCCGCGGTAGAAAACACCCTCTCCGATGGCACAGATGTCCCGGGAATAAAGAGACATATTCTTTATTTTCCTGACTATAAGTCGCACTTTTTTTCATAGTTTGGCTGGTCCTGCGACTTATAGTCAGGTGCGACTTATTTATCAAAATTTATTTGACATGAACCAAGAGAAATGAACTAAAAATTAATCAAGAGAAAACATTACCATCTACAGCCGCGAGAGGGCGCTCTGCTGCTCAGTTCTCCTGTAGTCTACACTGAAATCATAGAGCGCCCTCTCCCGGCTGAAGACTGTAATGTTTTCTATTGGTTCTAAATAAATGCGACTTATAGTCCAGTGCGATTTATGTTTTTTTCCTCATCATGACGTATGTTTGGACTGGTGCGACTTATAGTCCGAAAAATACGGCAATGGAGACTTGAATATTAATCTGTCTTGCTCTCATCAATTGTGCAGATAGTTGTCAACCCCAGCAAACAAATAAACCAGCATTACATTTTGTACCACATGAGAATGGACTGATAGTCTATCCAATCCATCAAATACACCTTGTCACAACAAGCTCTTCTACCTTCCTGCAAAATTACATAACAAAACCACAAAACAGACCACCAGCTATGGGCGTTAAGTGTTTTCTGGGCTGCACCCTGACTCAGCAGGCCGCCCTATGTACATCATGGAGGCGAGGCTGACCTGGGTGGGTCTGGCAGGAGAAGGGCTGAGACGTAGGGTTGGTGGACACTGGCTGCACGAGAGCTGTACTTCCGGCGGGCAGAGGTTGGCCCCGCTTCAGTAGCTGCTTGTGTTCATGTTGACGGAAACGAGGGGGCACCTCTCGGGGCGGGTAGCGAGGGGCTGCCGGCTGCTGCTGTTGGTTGCCGGAGGGTGTGCGCTTGCCATTGCCACCAGTGCTGCTGCTGGCTGAGGGCACAGACGGGTTGGTGGCGGTGCTGGGGTTGGTGGGGGGAGGAGGGGTGGGGCTGGGCTTGGCAGAGTCTGGCACTGTGGACACAGAGATTAAAGAATGAAAGAGAGAGAGAGACAGAGAGAGAAGGGGGAGAGGGAAGGATAAAGTTAATTTTAGCACATGCCATAAATGACAGCAAACAGGAAGTGTCTTTAGAGGGAAGACTATGAGAGGATTTGGGAGGGATGAGTGGGTGGCGAGACCATCGAGAATGTCGTTCGCCTGTCTCTACCTATCACAGCCGGTCTAGACACACAGGGTCTCTCAGGGAGGGAGACGAAAGGAAACGAAAGTGCCATTTATCTTAACGTTTCCGTGTTGTGGAGGAGGCAGAAACTGTTACACAATTAGCCATCAGAGAGCCTGATCCAGGCAGATCTCCGCCTGAGGCAGAGGCAAAGATGAAGCAGAGGGAGTGCAAACATCTGCGCGAATGAGTGCCGGACTTATGTAACTCAGACAGGGGAGATGCTTATTCTGCTGGGGGAAAAAACACTGTCTGATGGTGGAGGAGAAAGAGCTTGGAGGAGGAGAAAAAAATTAATATTTAAATCTTTTATTGATTTCAGTAGCTTCAGAATTGTCAGGCAGAGCGAAAGCGGGTGAAATATCTAAATTAGGGCTGTGCGATATGGACAAAAAAACCTATCACGATTTTTTTTATCAATTTTGCGATTTCGATTTTAATCACGATTTTGTCAAAAATGCATTCAGCATAATTTTTAAACATATTTCCAAAAGAAAACCAATGAGAGCTTTATCAAATGTCTCTAGAACAGACATAAGTCAAAATAATCACTAAGTAAAGATGCCAAACAAAATGTCTAGACATATGGAAAAAATAAAATAAAATAAAACCGTGTTCAGGGATCTTTTTTATTTTTATTTTCTCCATGCATTGGTCATAGAGCTCACTGTAGCGGTACCTCGGGTTTTATATGTTTTGCCCAATATATTTATTGCCCAAGGGTCACGTAGTCCATCTGCAGTCCGTATATAGTAATTTATGTGTAAACGGTTCAGAAGCAGCAACAAGAGTGCATTATTGTAACGCGAAAGCACATTAAAATAATGCGCGAGCGCGAATCTTTCCACTCGCACCAGTGATGCGCGGGTCAATGCCTACTATATAAATGACAAAGGTTTAATTGGCATTTTTATTTCAAAGGATCCGACCGACAGCAAGCCGAATATCATTAAAAATATTTTTGGATGACTCGTAACCGCGGACACCCGCTCATTTTGGATCAACCCGCGCATCAATGACTTGCACGCAGATTTCCTTTGCACTGTTATCAAAACCAGATGCGCGTGCTCAGATCATAGACTGTATAAGGCTCAGATACATGCTGACTTACAGCGTGTCTCCTCTCATTCAACCTGTGTCCTGTGCACTCACAACTCTCTCTGCGCTCACGCGCAAGATATTAAATCTTTTCGTACCTTTCTATTTATAACCTTTTCTTTTCTCATCTTTTTACTGCGTGCAGTGTGAACGTTCTGATCCGTTAACATGGCTCGAAAAAACAAAAAGGCTGCGCATCACAGACAGTGTGTGAACCTGGAGTTAGGCATATGCCCAGTCTGCTCTCAGTGCTCTGCTCTCGCGCTCCACTCAGGTGTGCTGCATTCTGATTGGTTCAGATAACATACTGCAGGAGGTCAGGGCCGCGGAAAATCGTGCCATAAAGCGATTTAGAAATCGCGAACACTCAAATCGCGATTTTATTTCGATTTCGATTAATTGCACAGCCCTAATCTAAATGCACACAAAGATAGCGCTGATGAACTGATATTATTCACAGGGGGTCCTCATCGAACAGACCAAAAAAATGAATCAAACCAACAAACTTCAAGATTAATAACAACATTACAATCTTTGCTTTGAAGTATGTGAAAGTGTAAATATATAAAAATAAGGAAACAGACAAGGGTACAAGACTGTGTACTTAATGACTTTATGAGGGAATTAACTACTCATCCAATAAAGCTTTGCGACTGATATAAATCAAATGATGGTATATACAAATTAAAGTTGTGCCGATAGACGATAGTCAGAGATATCGCCTGTGTCTAATTCTAAAAAATTATAGGCCACAAGCTCCAGTTCTCAACAGTCCCGGGAACCAATGTTCTGTATGTGTTTTATGGCCTTATTCAAGTGATTTAACATTTTTAGTTCTTCACTAACCCCGCATAACATTTTTTTTTCCTCAAAAACACAATCATGTACATTAGGGGTGTGCCAGAAGCCGAATACCTTATTCGGAAAGGCACTAATAATGGCTTCAAAAATGAATAACAGATAACGAATAATTCTGCCCGAATATTCGGCTGAGGCTGCAGCACAGTCTGGTGTTTACTAGATTCACAGGTGAGCCAGGGGATCAGCGCAATATTTTACACAAACCTCTGAATTCACTCGATTCAGAGTGAAATGAGTGTGAAGTAAATGAACGTAAACTTTATGAATGAAAAGTGCACAAATAAAACACTGCATTGCTGTTGCCACGCAGTATATCTCTCAGAAATCAGAGCTTGGCAAGAGTAGTGGCTGATATTACCTAAAATATTACATCATACACGTTCTACTGTTTGTTCTACTATTTAAACCTCATAGGCTATGGTATAATACATGAATGAATAAGCACAGCACGATTGCCAATCAAATAGCCACGTTGCCGTCTCTGCGCGTCTCTGTATCTCAAAAACCAAACAAGCTCTCTGTCAAGAGTATAGGCTAATAATCAACTTCAATACAGATACATTTACTACTAGGCCTACATGTTTGCTTCCCTAAATTTTGCTGGTTTGCATGGCATATACACATTTGTTTAGTGAAGTTCAAAAACTACTCATTTAAACAGTTCTGCATAATGAAATGTTAGCCTTGAATTAATTAACTAAATGTTTGTCATGAAATCTTCCTACTTGTATGATACATTTATTTTTTAGAAATTATTAATTTTAAATGTTAGAACACTGAATATGGCAGTTTTTCCTGTCTGCAAATTTGTTTTTCCAGACCTGCAAATTACTTAAGTGAAATACTTTTTTAACTTTGCAGGAACCAAAGGAGCCAAAGAAATTCATGTTGTTTTACATAATCCTCTAAAATTATAACGCAGTAACAAGTGTGCAAAGTAGCTAAATGAGTTTATGAATGAAATAAGCACAAATAAAATAGCTGTGTTGCATTTCCTGGAAATCACTTAAATCAATTTCAATATTTCTAAATTGTGTAGTAACCCCTACTGTTTTAATTTAGATCCTTAAATATCTATTTATTGGATCAAGAAAGGTCCCCAAGCTGGGACTCGAACTCAAGTTGCTCGAAGCACAACCACACTACATCTCGAAGCACTGCCTATACAGTGAAAAAGGCCCTGACTGTAAGATCATGTTTAAATAGGTTAAATGTTATAATCATAATAAATATATAAATATTTTAGTTAAACACTACATATTTGTTCAGTGATAACTATAAAAAAAAAAATTGGTTGTAAAATCATAAATCAAATAATGTACGGAAGTTTTGGTTCAAGCTCCGCCTACTTCCGGTTTTATCCGAATACAGATACAGATCCGAATAATTTTGTGATTGATACAGATAAAAAACTGGCTTTGCTGCACACCCCTTATGTACATACATGCTGCTCACATATTATTATAGCCCAGTTTGTGCTGATTACAGTGAGATTAGACTTTTGCCATTTAGATGTTTATAAGCAACTGAAAAAGCAAAATATTTTAGGGCATGACAAAACTTCTCCAGGCCCCAAAAATACCATAAGACCTCTGAGGGTTAAGCATTAAAATCAGTAACTTACAATGTTTTTATTCAATTATGATCATGTTAAATACAAATTCAGTCATATAAAAAATTTTTAACATGACATTAGTATGCTACATGAATAAAAGGATATAATGTGTAGTTAATAGATTACACTAACATTAGGCTGCTTTTAGCCATACCCTGCAATCGGTTCACTCTCCAGCTATGAAACTAAGTAAGGAGTCTACGTATGTTTCACAGGACTATGGAGCATATTATACAACGGTAATACAAACAACTACTGATTAACAGTCATTATACATTAGTTACACAAAAAAATGCGAAATGACTGAAATATTAATGTATTTTCAAATGAACAAGTCATTTGAGACAATGGGGAGACTGATTCAACGATGTGTTCATCACTTGGTACTGGCACTTGGTCTGTATAATAAGAAGTTACATTTGTCTACATTTGGTGTTGATCATTGAACCAATAGAAGATTGAAAAAAAAAAAATTCTGTTTCATTTTTTATATATATAAAAAAAATGGTTTTAATCATATTCAACAAATTTATTTTTTCCCAAACATTATTTTGGGTATACAATGAATGATGTTAGTTGCGTAAATGTAGCATTGTAAGAACTGGGAACAGGATTTCCACGATCATGCTTTGCATGGGACTGGATAGGGAGAGTATATTCTGAAATAGTGTTATTTTATGCAGTTTTAGCAAAATTAGAAAAGGGGAGATTACCACTGTTGTGAAGTGTAGTGCATGTGCTTGGGTTGAGGATCTGCTAACAAGGATTTAAGTAACTTTAATAAAAAAGCAGTAACTCTGGGAATGCAACAAATGCAACCAGTTCAAGCTTTTGGTTGGCAACACCTAACATCATATGTTTAAAGTTATATTTAGCTTGTTAGTATGTGTAATTGTTATCCCAGACATCTTTTAAATCACTCATGTGAACTACAGCTTCCGGAATGTACTGCTTCATTCCTATTGGCTAAAAAAAAGAGGCTCACATACACTACAGATTATATACTGGACAGGTCCAATGTGATGCAGCCTTAACACTACATGAAAACATGAATGCTTTTCAATTTCTCCCTTTCTCTCTCCCTCACACGCACGTCCCTCCCCCAGTCGTGGCCCCTTGCTTTCTTTCATGCCATGTTTGCAGCACAGACGCTCTCCAGTGGCGCAGTCGCAGTGCTAAGCTGGAATCAGTGACACCAATCCCTGATTAAGTCCAGCTCAGCCTGCCTGCCACGAGCTGGGTAGACAAATCGCCACAGTTTCCCCGTCCTCCTCCGCTTTCCTCGCATCAGTCGGCCCACTGTAATAGCCGATTATGAATGTGTTACAGAAGCATATGGACATGGCTAATTTTTCTTGATTATGCTGGAAGTACCTGCATATTCTGTCTTTCACACTTTTGCCCCGGAGCCATGAAAAATTACTGCAGTCAGGGCCTTTTGATGAGAGCTATTCTAGAAGCTTCTGTGGAAACTGTCAGCGCCCGTCCAATCACAGCACAGCACTGGCGAGGGGAGGTTCCAGAGTGGAAGGGGGAGGGAGATGCAATCAGCTCTCGAATGAGAGACAAGGAGAAAATAAAAAAAAGAGTGCATCTAAATCCAGCTCTCTGAGCACTGGACACAGACACACAACGCAAATCCTCAACTAATTATGCGGTTATGAGATCCATGTGAACTGAAACGCTTTAATTGCCAACCAGTTTACTAAGGCTTATTTTAAAGCTTTGTTGCTCTGATATACACTCTCACGTGTAAACGCATTGAATATTTCACATAATATTATATGGATACAAGACAATCTTTTACATGAATTGCAGTGATGAATAACTAGATTAATGATTAGGAGGTTTTTAACTAAAGGTTTTTAACTAAAACATAAATGTATTTTTATGACAGCATAATGTGTTCAACATATCTGCTTTGACACCCCCATTGTGCAAGTGCATGACCCTATGTACTTCCACTGTAAGTGCTTTACTGTTACTAAAAAAGAAAAAAGAAATGATTGTCTGTGGTAATGGACAATATTCCATTAATGCTGTCGATATACATTAACTTATTGATCCTGGAAAATTCTTTTAATCACCATTCTTCTACAGTATACAACTGCAACAGTGAGCCAATGCAACTTGATCCGACATGCAAAAGCTCATCCACTAACATTGTTTTATCAAACAAACAGGCACTTAGATAAATCATACCAAAAAAAAAAAAAAAAAGTTCATGCTGTCTCAACAAAAACCCAGGCACTGTTCTAGAGCGGGAAGAAAAGACTGACTGGAAAAAAGCAAACATCAGCTTTTTATGGAGGCCGCATTAGATATTAAACTCGTCTGTTTGCGAAACAGCTCAAACGCACACTGCATTCCCAGTGAATTAAGAAGCACTTCATTACAAATAGTAAAAGAAAAAAAAGCATATTATACATCAGCCCGAGGGAGTATTTTCCATCTCACGGTGTGCCACTGATCTTTCTCACTTTCACAAAGACATCTTCATTTACTGACTGATGGGAAATTAAATCCTGCATTAAACGTTCAATTCTGCGACTACACAGGACAGATGAAAGCACTAAAGGTTGGAGAATGGTGTAACACGTCATGGTAGGCTGAAATTACAGGACCTGAGCCCCAGTCTAAGTAGAGAGGAGACACGTCGAATGTAATTACAGCACACTGACTGCGCCTCCTACTACACACACGCTCTCCGCACATGCTGCTATAGCATGATGACAGGCTTTCCAAGACGAGCCGTGACTTCAAACGGAGGCCAGAAAACGCTGAGTGGGTTTTATTTTGATCAAAAAGCCTTTCCGGCCCTGTTTTCAGACTGTGAGTAAGTTACGAGACAAGACAAAGGCATTGTGATGTGGAGGTGTGAAACAGACCTCACAGAGAACAGGTTTTTGAGGTCAATATAACTGAACGTCACTTGCTCTCAAAAGCATGTTAACGGCCATCTGTGCAGGGGAGCACAGGCAGAGTTTGTACTACCAAATCATTATGTCACTTTGACAGACTCGGTTGTATATGTTTTGCTACGATCTATTTTAAACCGTCCTTGTTTTCCAGAAAATGATTTAGTGTTTATAAAACATAGGCTACACTGAAAGCTAAGGAACTAAATCAGGTACAACTGGTTAGCATGAGTTTGGAGAAAGCAAAGTTCTATTCATTCAGTCATTAAACTCCAGTTTCCATAACATTATGAATTTTTTTTTTTTTGGACGACAATATCACCTGTTATGGTTCCCACACTTTCTGACCATGGTTCCCATAGTAAAAAAATAAAATAAACTTAAACATACATGAAATGTACTTATGTACTTTCAGTATACTAAACTGGAACAGCTAATTTCGTAGTTAGTGCACTTTAATTGTGCGGAAATAGTGCTAAGTCCAACCAAAGTATATCTGATTGTGCTAAAGTGAAACTATTACAAGTATACTTCAGGTACACTTTAAATATCTTGCAATAAAAGTCTGCTTGAACCAGAAATCGCCGCGACTTTATTTCAGTGTAGTGACGTATTTCCAGCTGAAATTGAATATTGAATAGAGGGCATGGTTTTATGTTTGCCCTCCTCCCCTCTGTCTCTCACTCATAGCAATCTAACGGTTGGAGAGGTGTGTTTAAAGATATTCTGTCCAAGCCGTCAAACTCGTGTCATCAGAGAACGAATGCCATTCCAGAGCGGAAGCAAATGTTACGATTTTGACTAAAAATTACAACAAATTTTTTACAGTGGATTATATTGCACGAATTCATTGTTTACATCAAGACTAGCAATTGTGCGCTAGTAAAGCAAATGTAAAAGTCCATTTTTATTTCAATGAGGACTTTAAAGACCGATATTAATCAAAGGATTAAATCAGAAATGTAATATTAAGGAATGTGCATTGTGCACAAGTAGTAAATAAAAATTTTTTATTATAATTTGTGTATCAGTAAGTCTTGAGCAATATGTCAGAAAATATGTTAATAGATTTGAATTATACTTAGTATGAAATAAATGTATTTAAAATATATTATTTTTGCTAGGGTTCCTGATTACAGCAATTTCTAGCCAAGAAAATATTTCAAAACTGAGTGTACCTTACAATCATAATAATAAATTATAATAATAATTAAAAGCAATTCTCAAAATTTTGACTTACTGGCCCCCAACTTAAGAAAAAAATAAAATAATAATAATTCTTACTCTTACGTATAAATTATTTTATATTTCTTCAAGTCAATTTTCATTATATAAACATTCCTTCCTTCTTAAGTACAGATGTATCCGTTATCTTATTTTTTCATCTGTCAAAATGACAGTAAGCGTTTTGGATTCTCTTTCAAGGTTTTTTAAGTTCAGTAAATGAGGGCTCATTTCCTTCAGTGTACAGAAGGTATATCTGTGCATGTCCTCTGGAGCCAGACACACGAGCGACTCTCCTTTGGGTGGCACTTATTACACAGACACCTTGTAACGCCGAGTGCATCCCCAGGTCTCAGACTATGCTTGTTGCCATGGAGATACACACCTTGCAGTTGTTTTTTCCTCTCCGCCTCTCCCAGATCTCATCACAGCAGAGCATCTGTCACTTCATCACAACACAAACAGACCTCCCTTAGGCTGCTGCAGGACTCACAAAACCTAATAAACTGACAGGTCAAAACACAGGTATGAGTGAGCTGATGTTAACAGATAATACAGCTCTAAAGGAGGCAGCTTTATGTGCAGTTAACCAGGAGGCTGGCAAAGGAAATGAAGGGTAATGCTCTTCATGATAACTGCTATGTAAGGAGCTATGTCATTTGAAAGGCTATGGGGACAGAGTATTTTGTGCTTTGTCAGCGAGAGACAATGCAATAACCAAACTCATCATTCTGAATGATTATATACAGCAACAATTAAAAAAATTTAATAAAATGGAAACAATAACTCAATTAAATGTATCAGTGATCGGCTTACAATACAAAGTTTTTTTAAATAAAATATTTAAAGCAATATTAACCACACAGAATAGCCTAATTATTCTAATTAAATACTTTACAAATTATATGTACACTACAATTCAAAAGTTAGGGATTTTTTTTTCTTGTAGTATTAGTTTAAAAACAGCTTCATAATATGTATGTATCATGTTAAAATCAAAGGACTCAAAACAATAATAAATTGTTAGCATAATTACATAATGCACGACTTAAGCTATTATAAAATAGCGTACATGAGTTTTCTACTTGTGTGTCAGATATAACACAATATAACAGAATATCAACAAGCGGGCCACATGAAAATGGCTTGAGGTCTGCATGTGGTCTGCGTGTCGACTAGCACTGCGTTAGCACAAGCGAATAATCTTTTGTTTTTGCAGTATCAAACCCTAGATGTCAAACAAAATAGGCAGCTGGTGGTCAGTGAGTTCAATACCCTGCAGCAGTGAGATTAGCTCTAATACGATCTACACAAGCGAGAGTGACGTGTGACCCGACCCCGGCCACCAGACACGTCTCATAGGCTTCACGCATAAGATCAGGAATCAGCGGAAGCCACTGCAGGGAAATCACCACAACGCTCGCCCATCATGCTAATCTCGTAGTTTTCCATGTTTAACCTTGCAGGAACGAGAAGAGTCTGGAGATCTTAATTAGCGGCGTTTAAATATGCAGCTGTATTTAAGTCCTGCGGTTTCTCACAGAGATATAAAAAGACCAGCATTAGAGGAAGACTGGGAGCTGTTCTACATGAAAACTGGAGCGACTGGGGATGTGCCTCATGGGACGAGCACATAGCAGAGAGAAATCCTTACCATAGTCACCCTCAATTAACCGCACTTCATACTGACCCCCCCCCCCCCTCGCCTGGCACATGCAGTTAAACAGAGTAATAGTGAACATGAGCAGATTGTCATATCACTGACACTGTACAAATGCATTAATGTTGTCTAAATCAACTGAATCGTTCCAAATATTGCTTTTCCAATAACAATAGGATTCAATTTGTGTTATGCAACTTTCTTTACTACTATGATAACAGCTCATCTGATTTCAAGATGTTGTCAAGTCTCAAGGTGCTTTACAATGACCCTCATCTTGATAAAGAAACAATGGGAAGTCCAATTCATTTTAGTGAAATAGTTTATTCGGATTAATTGGTTAGTTTTTATTGGTTAGAGTCATCATAGAGACTTCTGGGATCAGAATCGTGATATCAGGTCAGTTTTGAAAGAAATGTATATTTTTATTCAGCAAGCATGCATTATAATGATAGCAGTAAGGACATAATGTTACAAAGGATTTTTATTTCAAATAAATGCAAAGAATCCTGTAAAAATGTATCTATCTATCTATCTATCTATATATATATATATATCATAGAAATATGATTTATAGTGTATACAAATATGAATACAATACTTAATTGGTTGTATTTAAGACCCTTATTGTTTTCATGACTGATAAATACTGCTCTGATTTTCTCTGAGAGTTATAAAAATATTATATAACGGTGTCCTCTTACATGTAGCTGGTTAAAAACAAAAACACATTTAGTAGCTTGCAATTGTAGCTTGCTACTTTATAAAGAGGCTCATAAAGACTGTAGTTTAAATACTTTACATTATGACTAGCCTCGCCGCAAACTAACTTTCCCAACATTGCGTCATGACAATGAGGCCACAATTTTCACTAGGGAATCTGCTGTCTCTGGACGGAGGCCACTTCTTAAACCAAAGCAATTTGCTCAGGTTTCTAATCTGGGATGAAGCACCGCTAACTGCTAAACAGTGAGGAACCTGCCGCGTCTGACACCCTAGGCTGGAATTAGTCCAGCTTTATGATCAAAGGAACGTGCGTGAAGACGAGCAGGTGCAGCCTGTGGAGCAGATACTGCAGCGTGGCTCACCGGACCTGTGCTACCGGTACACATGTGTCTGCGTTCTTTCACTCCACATTCCACCAAACTGCTTGATATTCAGACAGGAATGCTATGAAGACAGACAGCTCTGTTATAAGCCATTCCGTGCTTTTCCCACAATCCCTTTGTACTTCTATTACTGCTATAGTGTGGCTTTTACACAAAGTAATCAGCCACATTTCAAAACACACACTCAAGGACAGTATGTTTATAGAGGAGTCATTTTTAAAGGGAGATCAAGCTCGGGTGAACACACACACACACACACACACACACACACGGCAGGCAAAAAGACAAGATGGCGGTAGGCTGCACTGCCTGAGGCAGGCTATAAATACTGACCCAGTCAGAGAACGTCTCTGTCTCTCCACAAACACACACCACCTCCAGCAGTTCAAACACATACATACACACACACACCGAATCAGAAAACCATCAAAGCCTCTTTTGGCCATGCAAGAAATTCAGCAATGGCAGCCTGTCTCACACTTGTGTCCTAAACAGTCACAATATGATAAAATAACACGAGATAAAATGTTGTCTTCTGTGTTAACCTATGCACAACAAGCAGCGTGGTATTTTGTTGATGACAGGTTTCCATTTCTGTCCTGTCACACTTGGTAGCCCCGCCCACAGTCAAAGTTAAACTGACATTTGACAAAAAAAAGACATGCGCCTGAAAATACAATTACATTTTGAGGGAGAGATGAAACAAAAGGCCTCAATTTGTCAGATAAGCTGATTGATCTGCTACTCTGCTTGAAGTAAATGTCAATTTCCAATAAAATAAAAAAATGCAATCAGGTAGAGTAAACGGTGTTATCCATTCATGCACACATACATGCAGCAGTGCAAAGACTTAAATAAAAGAAAGCAGGTGGGCATCAGCATATCGGTGAGGATTTACATCACCATTTGTGGGATGTTGTAAAAAATAGTTACCTATGTAAAAGCGCATCGATTCAACCAGTGGCTTTTGTTCTCAATGCAAATCAACAGAGCTTTTTTTGAGTGCCGATGCTTCTCAGAAAAAGACTGGCCCTCCTGTGACAACGGCGGATTTAAATGTGAACCATCTTTCTTTTTGAAATTCAAACTGTCTGTTGTTACGTAGAAGAGACTTGGAGTTGAACGACATTTCACAGTGGTCATTCTTCAGTTGAGGTGGCAAATGAGAGGCAGAATTTGTAAAAAACTTTGTTTTTTTCTAATAAAATATATTGCTATGCATTTCAAATGAGTTTAATATGATATATTGTAACGATTCAAACTTCCTATTCATCGGGAAGAAGGAGGCGGGAACCGGCGCACAATCAAAATATTTTAATAATCAAAAATAAATACAAAATGGCACGTCAGCCTCTCACGGCGACTGACGCGCACAAATAAAAAGCAAACATAAAATAATGTCCCAGGCCTGGTCCTCTCTCGTCCTTCACGGTCGTCACTCCAGTTTTATATCCTTTCATCTCCTACGTGGGACTCGATACTGGCGGTGGGGCGCAGGTGTAGCTCATCTCCAATCACTACACCTGGCCTCACTCCTCGTTCCCACGCCTCTCGGCCCCGCCCCACTCGCCACATATATCAATTATATTAAACTAATATAACAACAAAAAATGAAAGCTTAAGAAAATTTAGATTTTTTTTAAAATCATTTCAAATCAAACACTGGTGAGTGGTGACACAGCCACTTATGTCTATGTCATTTTGAAGTAACACCACAGACGTAATTATAACGTCACCACTGACTTCAAGAGACATTTTAGTAACAACAAATTTAATTTCTAAAAAGCAAGTTCAGAGCTTGAAAAAAAGCATCCAAAAAGCATGCTTGGCTAGGCCATGAGTCATCCCTCTGCTCACTGGCCTGCATGCACACAGTGGGCAGCGGCTGGCCTCTCAGATGGGCTGTCTGGGTAAGGACTGCAGGAGAGTACTCTGCTCGTACAGTGGATGCCAAGGTCTCAGGGGATCGAACTCAAGGACGAACAACCAGACTGAGTCATTAGCAGTAATTAAATGTGCCCTAACTCTGCAAATATGGCATATGAAAGTGCAGTAATGAGCAGGTCCTTAAAGTAGAGCAGGTGTTAACTGACAAACAACCTGTGTGAGCTGTTCAGCCTGACGTAGGCATGCTGGGTAATGGACCCTGCTAGAAAACAGCCCCTGACTGCCATATCAAACAGACTAAATGATGGTTACACAAAGCACGATAACTACTGCGATATTAGCATCCACACCAACAGAAAACAAAGTTCTGTTTACCATACAGCGACGCTGCAGGCCTGTCGCCTGCCACTTCAAATGCACGAGCGGTTTAAAATCAGGTCATTCTGATTGGCTGTCAATGTTTTTAGCATTCATTAGATGGAGAAAAAAATAATTGGGAAGTGATCCCAACTATAGCATTCCTCTGTGTCATTAAGAAAACTTTATAGTTATTGTAACAGTTAACAATGTGAATGGGTTGCAATACAAACACAGCTGTCTGAAGCTTTCCTGATGTTTAGAAGTAAGTCGATCTAAAATCAATAAAATGACATTAAAATAGTGGCACAACAGTCTCAGCAAAATAATGTAAACAATTACTGACAAATTTTTTTTATTCCGCTACTCTCAGTAACTAACTACAAGATATTGTTTATCAGTATGTGAGTTTCCTGAGAAGTACCCAAGTGTTGCTACCACAATGCCACACTGGTTGAGAAACAATTAGAGATGCACACACATCTTACAGTCGACCCTAAAATAAATATTTAACAATGTTTATGATATGGCTCTGGTGAAAAGTATAATATAGACTCGCGATTGAGACTGAGCTGTTTTTTTGCTGCTGTGTGATTCCAACAAAGCTCTTTTTAAAAGCTTTTAAGATTTGATGACATGAAGAGTGCAAACCATCGCAAATCCAGCAATTAGTGAACACAAACTATTATTTTCTAAGTGTCTGATCCAAACTCTGAGAAGATAAACAGTGCCCACTCAATCACATTTTTCAAGATATAACACATATGGCAAAACTCAATCCATTTCACAGTATCACAACTCGATTCAAACCAAAACGGACATGTCAAGCATCTCAGAGTTTACGCTTATTTAGACAACCACCTTTATTAATAAAAAGCAGGGCTTGATAAAGTCAACCAAGAGTATATAATAAGTGTGAAAGACAGAAAGTACCTGTGGATGAAGTGGTGCCCCAAAAAACAAAAAACAAAAAGAGCAGAAACAGCAGAAAAATCATTAAAAACCAGAACCAAAAACCTGATTAGTCCATGAGGCTTGTGTGTATGAGATGGAGTTAAGACGATTAGTTAGAAAGTGAAAGAGAAAGAAACAGCTTTTGGAGAAAAAAGGAGAGGTGAAAGGGGGGTGGCTGTTGTTGTTTTTTTCAGTTGCCTGAATATCTGCCGAGGCCTTTGAGTTTCTCTGCGGCCAAAACAAAGAGACTTGAGCTGACAGGAAACTTAAGCAGGTTCTCACTCTTTCTTTCACACAGTTCCATCGCTCTCTTCCTCCACTGACACAGACACCTACAGCAGCTTTCAGTCAGCCTTTTTCTTCTTTTCTTTTTTTTCCTTCCTCTGTCCTCATTCCACAAGAATACTCGGTCGGATTGGCAAGAGCACTTCCCTGTGAATTTCTCCAGGTTGTGTGTGTGTGTGTTTGTGTGTGTGTGTGTGTGTGTGTGTGTGTGTGCATGTGCCCCTGTGTGGGGCCTCCTGGGCCTCTCTTGAAAAGAAAAAGATGGTTTGGCAGTCATCTACGGCTCACTCTGTACCAAAGCCTCTCCAGAGCTTCACGCTTCAAGAGCTCACCTTCACCTTTCTCTAATGACACAAACGCTCCTTAGGTGACACCAAGCTGAATCTAAAAACACATATATACTTGTGACAAGAAGGAAGCACTAGTAGGCGAAAAGTGAGGTCAACTACTATGTTTTCCTTTTACGTGGCTTTAATATTTTTAGTGGCAGTGCTTTAGGGGAACACAACTTCACAGAGAGTGTTTGTACATTCTGAAAGACTAAAAGAAGTTGAGTCTTGAGCCTTCAAACTTGAACACATTTCACGACAGTGATTGTCAGTCTTCAAATCACTTGCTGTTAATAACGCGTAGGTCTCTGTATTTATAATGACTTTGATGATATTGTTTGCTAGAGGGTTGCATAATTCAGTCATTTTTGTTTGGTGAATACCTGTCAGTTACCCCACTGAACAACTGAGATTACCATTTATACATCTTTGAAAACACATCTGGCATCTGATAGACATGCCCTCAACTAGTCTAGATATACAGAGCTTCCTTAAAGGGATAGTTAACCCAAAATTGTCATTATTTTGAACTGATATTTTGAAGAATGTTGGAAGCAAACTATTTATTTCCATTGTATGGACAGAAAAAAACCCCACCAATCTTTTATGTCTACAGAAGAAGAAAAAAACTCCATAAGCAAGTAAATGACGACACAATATAAATTGTGTGTGTGCACTGTCCCTTTAAGACCAACTAATTGTTCAAACAGCCCACTAACTTTAAAACTTTAATCAGCAAAACCTACATTAACAAGGAAACCAATTTGGCGCAGTTCTAGCATCACTTTATCTATTCGTTTGTATCACATTTGTCAGATTATAAGAAAACCGGCACAAAGACGTATCCTGAGTAAAGGATTTAGAAGGCTTAGACATAGAAAGGTCAACATCGATCCAGGAGGGTTATGCTATACTATCACCTTCGACAAATCCTTCTCAACGCACAAGAAATCTAACACACATGTCGAGCCACACAGCAACCGCTCAGCCAAATTCAAGATCTAACAGGCGGAAGGAAAGAGACATATCCTTATCAGCTGAAGATAATGTGTGTCCTTAAGAACCGTGGCCCAAGAGGGGATAAAGAAAGATGTGAAACAAAGCAAAACTAGATTACATCTAATTAGCAGAACTCTGCGAATGCCCCTAGTGCAGCCCGATTAAAGAAAAGAGAGATTGTTAGCGTTGACTCATGCGGTGATACAGAGATTCGGAGGATGAACGTGTGAAAGAGGGACAAAGACGACTCAGCTCTCCAGAGTATTTTGCAATAGAAGATCCCTGTGAGCATTAAACCAGCACTTCTTCCTGCGTCAAGTCTGATGTTTGAGAGTTCCAGCATTAGCAAATGCTCTAATGAGATTTATGACTGTCTGACTTTAACATGACATAAGCCCCTCTCCCATCTGCGCCACGACAGCCCTCAAAAAGCCCTTTCTGGTGTCTAAAACTGACTGCCTCATACTGCACCCCTTCTCAATGAAGGGGGTGTGACCTGTCCAATGGGGCGAGGAGTCCTCAACCAAATACGTCAGCTCAGCACATACTTTCCTCTCTTGCTCTCGCTGTCACTCTCCCCTTTTTCATTTGGATAATGTCTTGGTTAAATCACTGTTAAGCAGCGGATCTACTAACACAGGACAGATAACTTTGAATGAATGGGTGTTTCTTCATCTACAAGAACTTTTATGTCCTGGTGGTGGATTTTTTTCCCCCAGCTTTTTTCTTTTTGTAACACTAAACTTTTCTTTCAGTGTATAGATTTGATAGTTTTGCACTTGTCCCATACACAGATTTTATTCTAAAACTTCATAAATTGATTAACTGTTTAAAACTATGACAATCTACTAAAAGAGCCAAACAAATATAAAAAAATACATATAAAATCTAATGTAAGGAAATGTTATGTCCATTAAAAAAATATTAATGATAAATAAAAAGTAAAAAAAAAAAAAAAAAAAAAAAAATTATGCATTCAATTGTGCATTCATGATGAATAAAACACGAGCTGTGAAATCATTCTTTGCAAGAGAAAGTAGTTGGCTAAGGGATAGTTATAAATAATTAATTTATTCAACAATTTCTTCTTTTCTGCATTCACAACATGGACTTTCTAACAATGTCCTTACTGTCTTTCTGGGCCTTGATTGTGTCAGTTGCCTTGCTGTCTATGCAGGGTCAGAAAGCTCTCAGATTTCATCAAAAAAAAATATTAATTTGTGTTCAGAAGATGAACGAGGGTCTTAAGAGTGTGGAACAACATGAGAATGAGTATTTAATGACAGAATTTTCATTTTTGGGTGAACTTTCCCTTTAAGGAATATAATCGTGATTTACTTCATGGCCAGTTACAACTGCTCAATACAACTGCTTTTAAATGTTTAAAATGCACAAAATCCTTTAGCAGTTACCAAACATGGCCGCTTTGTCTCTACCAACTGTTGCGCTGTCTTGTGCCAGTCATTCATTTCGCCCACATACACTAAATAACTGCACAGAACCTACTCTTCACCTCTTCTCTACTCTCAAGTGATGAAAACACAATAGCCAGTTAGCACTTCGAAATTTTGTTTTGCCCTTCCAGGAGTTTTTGAGATGCACGTGATACGAACACATGTATATGGAGAAGATCCTTAAAAAGATTTTAAAACGTAATGTTTAGAGCAGCATTGCAAAGAGAATCATAACTGACCTTTGGTTTTCTGTTCAGCAGCCTGTAAAAGAAACACAAAAGATAGACAGAGATGAACACTTTCCAACATACAAAAGCTTTATAACAAAGAAAGCGTCTCTTCTGGAAGAACAAAACAGAGTAAAAATGACTAGTGTGAACATAAATCTTGGAAAACAGACTGATCGTAACCGATTGATTTTCTTTTTAAGTATTATGCTAAATAGAGATCTAGCTGAATATCTGGTGCTTAATCAATACAAAGAGCAGCAGGATGTGGCCTGTGTAACCTCAGTCAATTTCACATTAGTAAAACCAAGATGACTTCACGACAATGTCTAAGAAAAGTGAGCACCATAATAAGTATCAGTGTCTAAACAGAGCTTGTGAGGTCTAGGTGTCCAGTTCGGTACCTGTGGTTTACATTGGCTTTTATAAGAAGGATGCAAGCAAAAGATTCTACGTGAAAGCTTGTGGGTCACGCGAAAGAAACTGACCTTTTTCTGAGCAGCTTCCTTCTTTTTCTTTTCCTCTTGCTTTTTCTTTTTCTTTTCTTCCATCAAATGGTTCTCCTCTTGTGTGACGTGCTTTGTGCCAAGGCTGTGGAAAATAGATCAGCTCTGAGTTATTTAGTCCCAGTCTTTAAAATAAATACAGACAACTGACAAAGTAACTCTTAAACACATTATAAACGCATGCTCTACTCTTGAAAAATGATTTCAGGACGAAAATGTTTAGCAAAAAAATGGCCGATTCATATCTTTCACAGCCAAGGACAATTCAAGGTAACAGGGAACTAAATTCTCTTTAATATAACAAAACATAAACGTAGAGATATAATTAATTATAACAAAAGGATGTAGTAACCATAAACCTGATAACATGTCAGATTCCTCAAATGAAACGTCTTCATTGTCACATGATCATTCTAATAACATGTCTTATTATAAACGTTAAAAACAACATCTATTTAATATAGAAATCTTTTGTTACATTAAAAATGTCACTTTTATCCAGTTTAATGCATCCCTGCCAAATAAAAAAAAAGTATAAAAAATTGTAAATAAAATGACAAAAAAAAATTAAAGAAAAAACAAACAGAAGAAATAAAAACTTTCTGAAGCCAAACTTTTAAACAGTAGTGCAAGTATACACATTTGCTTAATACAGTACAGTGTTTTCCATTTATTAACCAGACTGTGGCGGCTCTATGGTGAGACACTATATCAAAACCTAAAGTCCCCTTTAAAATTTTCAAGTCAATTTACCAGCTTTTTTCTTTTAGTTTGCACACTGATCATGGGTTGGAGCTCTTCATTTTAAACTCTCAAAGTACACCAGATAGATGAATTTAAAGTGTCAAACGGGGAGGAGGGGGGATGGTATGCCCCCGGACCCCCCAGAGAGGGACCAGGGTCCACCTACCACAGTCTCGCAAAATCCTGTGGGAAACACTGGCGTAGCTGAAAGAAAAATAAAACTGGATGAAAAAACTAGCTTGCTCATGTAGAAAGGGAAACTAAAAATGTGATCAACAAAGGCTGGTTTGCTACCAATAAAACTAAACCACAAAAGACAAGCGGTTTTCTAATATTGAGGAAAACACCAAACAGCTCAAAATAGAAAACTTTCTCTCCCTATTCATTTGATAATACAAACCAACCTGCTTTAAGATAATAATAATAAAAAAAAGCAGAATCCAATCACTAGGCTTGCAATATAAATGAAAACAGCATTGAGTTAAAAGTTCTATTTAAAACAAAATCCATTTGTGAACAGAGATATACTGTATAAGAGCTGCTCTGAAACTCTGGTTACAATATCCAGAGTCTTAACAAGAAATTCACAGGAAAAAAGGGATTTGCTTGGGATTCCGAGGAACACTCATTTTGGGAACAACAAGAACTTTGTTTATTGTATACCACCTGTTTTCAGTAAACTCTGAGTGGATGAATCAGAGATAAACAAATGTGGCATGAACCAGATGCACCAAGGCAATTGAAACCTATGCGCAGAGACCACCTCTTCTTCCCAGATAATCGTTAATAAACATTTTAAACTAGTGATGCACAATATGTCATTGCAATTACGATGGTCAGGCTGATAAACTACCACTCAAACATTCAGGGAAATTAAAGCGTTGTCATGTTTTTGAAAAAAGCCTCTTACACTCACAAAAGCTGCATTTATTTGATCAGAATTCAGTAAAAATAATATTATTAGTTTTAAGAACATTACTCCAGTCTTCAGTGTCACATGATCCTTAAGAAATCATTCTAGTGTGTTGATTTAGTGCTCAAGAAACATTTCTTATTATTATTAATATACATTTTTGTAACTGTTGTGCTGCTTAATGTGTGTGTGCTAATACTTTTTTCAGGATTCCTTGATGACATGAAGGCAGACAAAATGTTTGTAAATTTTATCTCCTGCTTTGTTATTAATAAAATACTTAATGAGTGCAGACAAACCTTTGTAATGTTTGAAGAAGCTAATATTAGACATCATTTAGTTGCATTGTAGAGGGTCTTTGCACCTAATTCACCGTGAGAGTGCGTTGATTTGCAATGATTATACCATTTATATAAAAGCGATTTTTTTTGTAAATAAATGTTTTTAATTTCATTTATGATACTAAATGCAACTTCTAAATAAGCACAAAAACCCCCACTTAAAACACAGTTAAATTCTTGAAATTTAAGTTGCTCAAGTCGCTGGGGTATAATTTTAATAGCCAAAAACACATGGTATGGGTCAAAATTTGAGGTTGACCGATAAATCGGTCGGCCGATATTTGTCATTTTTTTTATATATATCGGCCGATATCCGTGTTTAGTAGCGCCAATTTAAAGTCAGGCAAGTCAGTGGGCAACCCAGTGTTACTGGTGTGGTGGAAAGTGCTGTGGCCACATGTGAAGCATCCCAGGCCAAAACTTTTGGAAGATTCAGCAACAGTCTTGGGAGATAAAGGTAGTCAGAGAATCTCACTATGTAAATGGGGTGGAGAAGTTGGCAGCTCTCACAAACACTGCAGCATGATTGAGGGCTACGTTACTCCGCCCGGCTCACAGACAGCACCGTGCTCGGAGAGACAGCTGTCCTGGAGCTGCCCAGAACGGTGAATCACATTTGTTCGGAGGCATGGTTTGATGCAAACAATAGCCAGGTTTCCATCCAACTCAACTGCATTTAGGGATGTCAATACTCGATCATTTCCATGATCGATTGACGTTTAAATTAACGATCAATTAATAACCTTAATGCTGCAAAATGCGTTTGCAGTGGTATTATTATGTGCAAAAGTGTCTTGGAAAAAAAGCTTTCTCACCCGAATTAAAGGGGTTTTAGTCTGAATAAAATGCTAGTAGCAGGACTGTTAAATGAATAGATGTGATTATGATCATTTGATAAAATGAAGAGAGCACGCCAAACGTTGGAGATCATTTTACTTTGTTGACTGTTTCCCGTCAAGGAGACCGCTGAATGCGCCTCTTTAAATGGTTTGTGGTGCACGTTGTATTATAAAATGCAATTGCAATGTTTTCAAATGACACTATAGTATTAAAAATAAAATTATCCCAAACATAACCTAATATTTTTTAATATGACAGAATTTGCATTAAACATTAACAATTTTATAGAAACAATTGTCAGTCAGCCAGCGTGCACCGAACGACAGAACTTTAGTGATGACTCATCTGAGCGTCTCTGATTGGCCATTGCATTCATTGTGTGTGATTGGTTATAACGCGCAACACTGTAAAACACATTCATTAACTCAACAGAATCGTGTATTATTGGTTATAATGCGCAACACTGTAAAACACATTCATTAACTCAACAGAATCGTGTGTGATTGGTTATAACGCGCAACACTGTAAAACACATTCATTAACTCAACAGAATCGTGTATTATTGGTTATAATGCGCAACACTGTAAAACACATTCATTAACTCAACAGAATCGTGTGTGATTGGTTATAACGCGCAACACTGTAAAACACATTCATTAACTCAACAGAATCGTGTGTGATTGGTTATAACGCGCAACACTGTAAAACACATTCATTAACTCAACAGAATCGTGTATTATTGGTTATAATGCGCAACACTGTAAAACACATTCATTAACTCAACAGAATCGTGTGTGATTGGTTATAACGCGCAACACTGTAAAACACATTCATTAACTCAACAGAATCGTGTGTTATTGGTTATAACGCGCAACACTGTAAAACACATTCATTAACTCAACAGAATCGTGTGTGATTGGTTATAACGCGCAACACTGTAAAACACATTCATTAACTCAACAGAATCGTGTGTTATTGGTTATAACGCGCAACACTGTAAAACACATTCATTAACTCAACAGAATCGTGTGTGATTGGTTATAACGCGCAACACTGTAAAACACATTCATTAACTCAACAGAATCGTGTGTGATTGGTTATAACGCGCAACACTGTAAAACACATTCATTAACTCAACAGAATCGTGTGTTATTGGTTATAACGCGCAACACTGTAAAACACATGTATATAAAATTATTCTCATTATCAGTACATAATTATCATGTCTCAGTCTATACTGACCTTTGCTTTACCTGTGTGTGAATAACCATTGATGACCAGGGGAATAATAAATACGTTAACTACACATCCCACAACATAACTGTCTTCGATGTTGGCCTAATATGTATTCATAAGTAATGCAGTCCAAGTCACAGTCAGTGTGACGTACTGTAGGAAAGAGCGGTGGGTGGAGGAAGGGAAGGGGATGAGCGAGTTGAAGAGACGGTGGAGATGCGGTGGTAGGGGGTGGGGGTACTAGACGCTCTCTGGGCACAGAGCCAAAAAATTTCAACGCTGCAAGACAAACAAGAGAGCCGTGAGCCCTCGGGAAACCACTGGCTAGCAACAGCCGCCTACAGAGGCAGAAATCTTCAGTTCCTCGATCCGACACAATCACGCATTAGAAACCTATAACTTCCAAGCCATTTGAGAAGACCAGACCTGACGTGCCAGTAAACCTCTGGATAACACGAAAATCTCCTTTAGTCACCCAGCCACACTCAACAAATAACAGACAAAAGATGAGGTGAAAGAGCCTTTAGAGTCTGATTTTATTTCCGCAGGCGACTAAACAGCGGTGAAAATGTGGCGTGAAATCCTGTTTTATAAATTCCAGACCATAGACCGGCACCGTTTTAATTCAGGAGAAGAAAACTTACCAACCTGCATGCCAATGAAAAACAGCGAAAGGTGATTTTTCATATGTTCAGTTCCTGGCGGGCAAACAGCCGCTAAAAATAGCTTTTCGCTGGACTGACTCGCCGTCATAGCAGTCCGATGACTTTCATCTTCCTGCAAAGTCACTAGTGAAAACACTTTCACAAGCTCTGCTGACAATTTATTGCCCAATAGATCACACAAATGCTTGCCATAAAGACCCCTGTCATTATACTCAAATCACGTAGGTCTTTAAAGCGACTGCACATTTGTCTCAATAAAATGCAAAATTTCCAACAGTTCAGCATGCATATGGACTAAGCATAAGAGGCAACTCATGTAATGGAGGCTAAATACAGAGTGATCAGTTCTGAAGTTATTACTGATGCATCGGGGGGTGGGGGGATTTCAAGTGAATTTAAAAAAATATATATATAATAATAATAATAATAAAAAAAAAAAACTGTAATCAGCCAGGGCTTGTCATCCTTCATTCTTTCAGTCTCCAGAGAGCTTGAAACATTACAGCTCACCCAAAATCACTCACCCCTTCCAAACCTGTATGACTTATTTTCTTTTAAGATTTTTTGGAAGTCAATGCGACTTTCTACAAAATACCTAAACAAAATGTGAACCATCACTCAGAAATAGTCTCAGCCTCAGACTTGCCAACTGACTGCCCACAATACATTCACTGACCATATGATGCATATCGCACACAAAAAATTCATTCATCAAAAAAGCATCTCCTAGTAGAAAATAAAGATATCAAAATAAATGTCACGCTATACTACAAATACATGTACATATTTATGTACTAAATAAAAAATCCCTGCAACTGTAGCTAAAGCAAATAATTTTGTGATTAAAACACTTTAATTGAGCAGAAGCTGAGCTGAAGTCCAATTAAAGATATGGCTACTGAAGTATATTTGATTTTGCTAAATTGCAAGTATACTTCGGTACACTTTAACCATTGCATTTAAAAACTGATATTATTCAAAGATCATACAATCTTCAATAGTGACATTAAAACACAAATAGTACTACAAATAAATTTAATTATAATTTTTATATCAGCAGTAAAGACTTTTGCATTGTTTAATTTTTATTTCAAATAAGAAGAAAAAAAAAATTTGCACCTAAAAAAAACAGTTTGCACAAATATATTAAGCAGCACAACTGTTTTCAACCTTGATAAGAACTATTTCTTGAGCATCAAATCAGCTTAGAATGAAATGACACTCAAACCGAAGTAATTGCTGCTGAAAATTAGGCCTAATCACTATATGAACATACAAAACAGTTATTTTAAAATTATAAAAAAAATACTGTTTTTACTGTATTTCTAATCAAATAATTGCAACCTTGGTAAGTTTATGTAAGCACAATACATTTTAAGGCAAGCAACCATATCTAGCTTTATTTTCTGCCTGTGAAATAATCAATATTAACCACTTTTAGGGAGGGGAATAACACTTATCGCCAAGTCTAAAGACATTTCAACAGTTCAGGGAGACTTTCATCATGACTTATTATGGATAAGATTTATCTGAGCTGAGCTATTATTGTGGTATATCCATCCCTTTCAGAATTACCCGCCCCAAGAGACCAGAAACTGTGAGTCGCTTTTCATGTCGGTCAGAGGGTCTCTTCCTGTCTAAGTAGGCGTTTTTTGATCAGAATAAGCCACGTACTGAAATACTGAATACAGATGAATGTGGACTTTCCTGGAGTTTCTGGAGGGACTAAAACCTCTCAGGTTTTATTTAAATTTTAGAATTTGGTATCAACATTCAAAATTAACCAACGTCATTTTGGGCTTAGAATGACATGAGGGTGAGTAAATGACTAAATTGTCATATCTCTTTAAGACATACTGAAAGGCTTGATGGGCAGGAAGGGCTATACACCTTTACAGTAACTGAGAGCTGCCATTTTGCATGTAACAAAGCAGGTGAAAAGTGTTAATCTACGTATAAAACATGCCACTCTTAAAGGTTAATGAATTCAGAGAACTGCTACTCGACTTTGAAAGACTCATCTGAGCAGCCTTTTGGCCTGCAGTTTTCAACCAATCAGTGAAACTCATGCCAAAAACACATCCTGAAGGTTCAAAAACTCAACCTCCTTAAATCAGACCTGCATAAATAGAGAAAAAGCACACAAAACACTATTTTTAAAATCATGTGTGAATAAAGTCTCAAGAGACTAATCTGAATTCTACAGGCTAATGTGATAAAGGGATCAAAGGCAGATCTTTGTATCAGTGTTAGGGTATCTATGAGCAAGTACAATGAAGGTCAGCGGGACACAGATCCAGTCACAGTCTCCCTACTACTTCTAAAAAATGTTCTGCGCAATCTCCTTGTTCAATATTCTCGTTGTCTGAATTGATATGACATCCTTAACTTTACCGGAGCAGACAGAACTTGCTGGTTCGGCAAGGGGCAGGGCAGTACTGAAACACTGCCTAAACTGTTAGCCAATCATAGCGCACTGGGACAGCTAACCAATCGCATCACATTTAGTTTTTCAGAAGGCGAACTTTCAACAAACCTGGAACTGATCGAGCTGTTTGTGCCAGGCTGGGGAGAAAGGTATTGTAATAATGTAAATTACGTAGAAAAATAATGTGTTTTTCAAACCACCAAGCATGAGAGCATGTTATAGTACACCCTCAAAACAAAAACTTTGGTACAAAAAAAAAAAAGCATAATAGGACCACTTTAATGTCAAAGCTTGACAAGACACCAAGATGTCTCAAAGACAGTCAAAGACAATAAAAACCAAAAAGTACTTAGCATAACAGACAAAAGACCTCAGGTTCAATAATGCTCAAAAATAGTTTCAAGGTGGCTCAGAAGGAAATGTGGGAATTAACAGGACATAATCATTCAGCCATAAACTGCAGTGATTCCTTAAGCATTACTAGTTTCATACCAGTGACTGTGAGAAGCTCAGATGGGAGGCTCTATTCTGGATTTGAAGAGAAATGCTAAACGGGAAACGTGCCAACAGAGAAATGTGGCATATCACCACCAAGTGTAGAAAATAGCAATAGCAAATGGCAACAAACTTGGAAATGTAAAATGTGTACACTGGGAAATGTAGCACACACAGTGAGTGAAGAAGAAGAAGAAGAAGAAAACGACAGCTGCTCGCAGAATTTTCAAAGAATCTTGAGTTTATTTGTTTGATGAGCTTGCCATGTTTTTACTTTAGCAAAACAATTGTTTACTACAATTAAGACAGTACGTTAATTCTATTTTTTTTTTTTTTTTTACAGAAACCAGTTAACTCTAACAGAGGTCTAACCATTGATATGAGAAACAATCCATGGGTTTATCTGTGGCTACTATGGTCTTGCTCAAAATGCCACAGTTACTATACAGGAAACGAGTTTCATAAGGGAATCACACACCAGACACAGCAACAATGATTCCACTTCAATAACCAACAGCTACACACACGACCAAACATGAAGCCACATGGTGCAAATACCAAGCCACAGCAATGCTGGTTAGGCTTCATGAGAACAAGCTGAGAGGGACAGTGTGACCTAAGCTTTATGGTAATCTGAGCATTAAGTGGCCTCTTTTTGTCTGACCCTTTTCACTCTTGGAGAACACATAGCTCTTTTCAAAGGTCTGGCTCTGACAGGAGGGCCCCTGACCCTGTGAGGGGAGCCCAAACTCTCCCTGCCAAATTAGCAACTGCACCGCATGAACAGCCAAGGGGACGTTTGACATCGGTGCTGTCCTCAGACGCCAAGCATGTAAGCATTAGCCTGCACTACCAAGAAGACCTATTCAACGCCCTCACGAAAATGTGCTACGGTAACAATGGTGTGCACCTAAATATCACTTACCATTACTACAACAAAACGGAAGTAATTTGGCATTGCCAAACACTGTCCATAAGAAAATAAACACTGATAGAATCACTCTGACAGCTTACGTGGTTTGAATCATACTTCTTATGGATTAACTACAATTTCATAGTAATACCAAGATAATAACTGACATCTGATCTGAAAACTATTACCAATTTTAGTCAACATTCAGTTACTCTCAATTGCCATAAACACCATGTCGCCATTAAACTATCCTTTCTTGGAAAAACACTAGAATATATATATATATATATATGAGAAATGTAAACAGTATTTTGTTCAAACTAAAGTAAAATTGTTTTGAGGGATCTGAATGTTTTATTCAAAGGTAAATGACAGAGCATAAAGCACACAGTTTCATGAAAGAGCTTTAGTTAAGAAAAATAAAAGCAAACCATGACGCAATATCTCTAATTCAACCCCCATGGAAATATAAACACTGATAAACAAATATAAACACCACAGAGGTTTGTTTCTGTATGGTTCATCGCCCAGGGTTAGAGTCAAAGCTGTAACATAACAATATTTCAAAACCAGGTGAGGTGTCTCAATGGGAGACCACATTTTTGAGCATTAAAACGACGTGACGGGACTCCCAACAAACACACAAGTATTTATTTACACAACACACCATTCGAGCGACAAACTCCGGCGTTAACTAAACGCTTCAAATCACTATTTTCTCATTTTCTCACACTGTATGACTCTTGAATACGACTGGACTCCGATAAGAAAGCTTATCTCTCGTCTGTTTAGAAAATGGGCCAATGTTGATGTTTGGGGGAGTAAACATTTGCACACGTAAGCTATTCCTAGCCATCAAAACAAAACAGACAGCACATGTTATTAAATCAACCTGCGAGCGTTTAAACAATGTGTGCCTGGTGACTGCAATGATGTCGCTGGTCGTCACAAACAAAATAGCACAAAAGAAAATACTAAAATGACGCATTGTTACCCTATACTAAAATGATCACACCCCGCCCTCTGAAACATAGTAACTGTTTTTAAAAATGCATCCTCTTACCTTTATTTCGCACACGTAGCACCCGCGGTCTGCTGTTCAGATGCGACGCATGAGCTGCACGGTGACGGAGGATGTAGTCGATCCCCGTCCTGACACAGAGCAGATATTACTCAGTCGCAGTCAGACACTGAGCTGCAATGGCGAGCCCGACTTTCCAGTTGAGGAATTCGCCTCTCAATCTGCAGCGGAATTTATCCAGAGAGGGGGGAAAAAAATCTAAAACTCCAGTGCAAACAGTGAAAGGGACATCAAACCACAGTTGTGCACGTCAGCAAGCAAGCCTAAGGTTGATCAGCTGTAACATCTCGGCGATCCTTAGGAGACGCTACACACGCGCACAGACACCCACACAGACGCGCGCGCACTGGCAGTAGTTTGAGCTTCTGGATGCTTTTGGGTGTACATAAAGTGCGTAAAGTGTGTATTTCAGCATGCCTTTAGTTCGTTAATGCGTATGTAAACGAGTCCACACGAGTAAATGTCCCGACGCTCAGAAAGGAAGGGAGATTCCAATGCATCCATTTAAAGTGATTCTGCACTGACGTGGAGCGGTCACAGGGTTCTCGTTTGAGGCGCTCGCGCAGCCATTTTGTTGAAACTGACAACAGCGTCTCAAGCCTCAGTGGAGTAAAACAGGAAGTGCCCTCATTCCCCGGCGGCACGTCACGTGACTTCAACTAACAAACAATCCAACTCCTCTGTTAAAATATCGCTCCACCTTTGTTGTTGCTATGACAACGAGGGTCGAGAAACCCCAAACCCCCCTCCCTCCCCCCGACGACGCACACTGACGTACGCGTGTATTAATCATTAATCGGGCTTTCTCAGCAACACTTATAATAAAATATATGCAACGCAGTTGTTGTAGGGAACGCTTTCATCCATTTGAGATACCAGGTTTAACATCCCGTCTTAAAGATGTTTTTGTTTCAGAGATCTTTCCAACTGGCAGGGGGCGCAATCTCAACAACCCGCTTGACATCAGTTGAAAATCATCGCTTCTTAATTATGACTGAATTGACTGAAAATTAAAAGCAAATGAATAGACAATCTGCACTCCCAATTTATTTACCCCTCACAGATATGGGAAGTGGCAGAGACTTGCAGCTTTGCTCTCTTGTTCCTGGTTTATTGGGCTGCTAGACACATCTCGACTCGAGTCAAGTTATATTCTCCATGGCTCACCAGCTCCATGTTAAAGGCACAGCTAGAAGCAAACAAGCGTTTATTTGCATTGCAAGCACATTCTTTCTCTTACAGAACAAAAAAATGTTGCTGCTTTAAACAGTTATTTGCAGAATTTTATCATTGTTACATATATTGCACAAAATATTGTGCAAACGATTGTCGGTGGATCATATCACATAATTTCACATCCAGGCACTCACAGATTTTGATATTTAAAAAGCTTTCTACTATGTACTTAGACTATTTTATATGCAATTCTCTGAATGAGTGTATTTAAACACCACTTTTTATATATATATAAGTAGTTGGTTGACTTGAGTGTGAATCATAGGGTAATTAAATTTTTTGGGTGAACTATCCCTTTAAAGAAGCTGTTCATAGAGCTGTATGATTCCGCAATTTGGGACACATCACAAAGTGTTATCAAGTATGTAACTATTGTCTATGTCATGCTGCAATATGCATTTAAAATTGTTTGCAATGCAAGTAGTCTCCACCCAAATTTCTGAGTGCATTTTTAACAATGCAATGCTGATCTCCCTTTGTCTCGCTCCTTATAGCTTAATCACAGCATGTACCGAGGAAGACAAATATGATCAGAGAGCTGGCCAAACATTTCACTGAGCAATGAGCCAAAATCCGACCTCACTAAAGACTCATCTCTCTCGCTCTCATTAGCATTCATCCACCCAGTGACAGCCAGAGCGCTTCTGTTGGCCAGATGAATATGGGGGGAAGGCTGGGTCACTTTAGGTAGTTAAAAGACAAGGGCTTGCCGATAAAGACATGCTGACAGGCCTTCAAGCGGCCAATTAAATAACAATCCGCCCTAATGTCATCTGCATATGGATTACAGCTGAGATATGTAATGCAGAGGCAGTAGAGAAACGTGATTACTGAGTGCATTTAATGATGAAGTATGTATAAAGGGCATAAAAGCTCAGCTTGGCAGGGAGAGCTAATCACAGCTCATGGCAATTAATCTTGCTTGTCGTGATAATTTAGGTCCATTATTCTCCACGTCACCTTTTCAGTGTAGAAGCAGCATCACAGAGTTGCAAAATGGGCAACCCAGACTCACCCAAACAATGAAAAGTGTATCGAGTCTTGTCTTTGTGAGCAAGTTAAGACAATAATATAATAACCTTTAGTGTGTCCATGTATTGGGAATGTGTGTTGATTTACAGTCCGATGACATGGGTGCCAAAATTATGGGCAGGACACTCTAGACTGGATTAATTTCCCTTGAGACCTTTGTAATGGATAAGGCCAGGAGATGGAGCCGGACCAGGCATCTTAGGCAGCATCACAAATCACAATGTCAAAGTGAAATGTAGAAATTAGTACATTCTCTGACATAACGGTCACATTCAAGAGTAATATTGGTAAATCATGTCCAAAGAAGACACAAAAAAAGATACAAAACAATGGTGACAAGTCATTTATAAATTTATTTACCATAATCAAGTCAACATGCAATATGCATGGAATTTGTGTTATTTTAGTACCATTTATACTGTTTTGGCATTTATTTTTAATGATCTTTTATATTTAATTTTAGCTATAATAATTCACGTTCACAGCCTTTTTATATTTTTTGTTTCATTTTCATTTTCATTTCAGTTTTAGTAATTTTAGTATTTTCAATGTGTATTTCAATTAGTTGCCAATCAATGCAACATTTCTAATTTTCATTAAGGTTTATTTGATTTGATCTCATATTTCAATTAATCAAAATTATTTGTAATAGTTTTAGAGATTAAGTTCTGCACATTCCCTAAAACTTGTGTGTTTGTTGGGTATAATTTTAGTACGTTTAGTACTTGCAGCTCCGTTTAGCATATTTTACCATGTTTATATTCATTTTGTGTTATTACACAGATAAAATACTAATTATTATATATAAAAGTACAGGCTGTTCTCCTAAATCACCATAGAAAGGGTAAAAAATCAAATAATAAAAAAAAAACACTCCACAAATTCCATTTGTTAACAGTTCAGCTAACAAATGATCTATCTCAGTTCTTCAGCTTATATGTTAATGTTTATTTTAGGTCCACCGCACTGGTTGGGCTTTACTTGTGTTATAATCACACACGCTTGTTGAACAAGCATTAGACCTCTGTGGTCTCCATGGCATTAGGGGAGCAGTGTAGAGAGGTTAATCAGATTTACGGCACACATAACCATAATTGGCTGCCTTTATAGATTCAAATGAGCAATTAACTAAAAGCAGTCCGTGTTGCACTTTCTTTGAAAACCTGTGAATGTGCTGCTGGAATAGTTTTGAGAAGACCATAGAGGCATTCAGAGCTTCCTCTAAAATCTCTGAACAGACTTACCCACAGATCTTTAGAATACTTAATTCTGATTGGTCCATTGTGGCATTCAACAATCTCAGATTTTTTTAAATTCACCATGGATTCATGACAATAGCAGTGCTATATTAGACCGGTCATTGTAGTAACTGAAACTGGCAATACTTTCATGTCTCTAGTACAAAACCGCAATCTGGTCTCGTTTTATACATCAGCTGTAATAACAATGACCTCAGAGGACTTTAGCATTAATATTACTGTGATATTGCAGCAGTGTTCATTTTATTTCTCGGCTGATTATTTTGAATAATCTAATGGAAATTTTTAAGATCATTTTATTTTGCATTAATGCCTGACTGACTATACACTATTCCTTAAAACTTAATTCAAAGAATATGCTATTAGACTATTTATACTCATACACTGTGTTTTTAATCTTTCTCTGCAGTGAAGTGGCAAAGCAGATCAATATAGGCTTTAAAATCAGATTCTAGGATGCATTTAGTTTCTTTAAAAGGTAGAACCATCAGCACTCAAAACAAATCTGTTCATATTAACCAAATCAAATTTGGTCCTAGTTCATAAACGACAGAAGCAAACCCTCCAGGCACATTCATCAATATAATGATGAAGAGCCCTGTCAATAGCACATGATAGAGAAAACACCTCAGTCGTGCATTGACATGAGTTGCAGTGACAGCTGTCATGCTGTGTTTATAATACATACATGTGTCAAGGGAAGCTTCATTCAGAGACATGTAGCTTGATGCTATGTTTCCATTAGACTGGAGTCTGCCATAAGAGCAAGTTGTCTGAAATCAGCACAAGCTTTCAGGCTTTCAGCATGGAAACAGTGTACAAAGAGAGCAAAGATTAATCACAACAGCTTTTCAAACATACCAAGAATCAGAGTCGAAATTAAATCTTTGAATTCAGTTGCTGAAGTATGCACTGTCATACTTGAAATGTTGATTGAGCCTTTGTACAGCCATGGGAACAATTGGTTATTTTGACCGCATAATTCCTCAGCCTTTTTTTCACCATTATCTCATTATTCAGTTGTTTTTATGTACAACAAAAGATGAGTTCTTTGAGCTTAAAAGGCAGATGATACACAGAGAAAGAGCATGACCTTAGCTCTTTCTGATCAATACTCTCACATAGTAAAAGTGGAGGGGGGCATCCTTTTCGCCATTTCGTATTCATTACACTTTATTGATGGAGATGGATAGGATAGTGTGTATATTGTAACGTGATGCATAGACAGACATCCTGGGACATACAGTGGGGGCCCAATTTTTTTCTAATTACATGCAACATGTCATTGCAAATGATACAAAATTTAGCCTAAAAATTAGAGTAAGAAGCTTAACTGAAATGTTTTCATGAATTTCATAATGCCTTAGTATTTGGTCTGTCCCTCTTTTGATTTACTAATTGATGATGATCTTATTTTCAATTGATATTTGAGAATGACCCACAAAACATTTTGTGCTTCAATGGAATCAAAAACATAATTTCAAGTCACAGTAATCTAGAGCCACATAATCATTGTCAAATGTTAAAATTAACGGTTTATTTTAAGGTGTATTATTTTTATTTAAAATGTTCATGTTTAGATCACTTAAAGATTTTCAACTTTTCAACCATATATGTTCATAATAGTTACATTTTAATTTAGAACAGCAAAATTTGTGTTTCTGAGAAAGAACAATGTTTTAATTTATGTGAAAAGTAAAATAAATAAAATTTATAGAGGAGACCCACAGGGTTTTGTTTTAGGACCTTTGCTGTTTTCAAGTAACCTTTTTTAAGCATGATAAATTTTCATGCATTTCATGAACCCCACTTTATCTGATCTAAAGTGACCTAAAATATTATAAATTGATCTTGTTTGTGGGGGCAAAGTAAACTTGTGTAATTATTGTGGTTAATAAATAAATAATCCATTAAAACACTATAACCAGTAACAAAGGATACACTAAAACAACTCACCCCATTCACATGAGAACACACATTATTACATAGTTTCTAACAGAAAGAAGCAGAGGGCTGGGTTTAGGTTAGAAATGAGCTAGTCTTGCGTAGCCAAGGTCTGGAATTAATGGCAGTTTTCTTTGGCCAAGACCCACCTATGAGGCCATTTGACTGACACGTCAAACAACCAATCACAGTTTGTTTCATTCAGCAGCACATTTTGGGATGTGCAAATGTTGCCACAATAACAGACTGATGTGTAAAACTCTCTAGTATTTTAAAGATTATATGCCACCAAATTTAAATATTTCAAATACTTTTGAAAACCTAGAGTTTAGTTGATCCTGATAAGCGCTCGTCGTTACAGTTGTAAATGGCTTTTTTCTTTTGTGAGGGTGTTTGGCAGCACGTCATCTTTGTTTTCAGGTGGAATGTTAAAGTCTGTGACACACACGTCTCCTGGAAATCCTGTAGAATCTGATGACGACTTCGACAATGCTGAAGTGCATCCACTTTTGTGTACCATATGCATCAGACGTTTAGCCAACGGTCCGTGGGCATGACTCTGAGGGTGAGACTAGTAATGAGCATGCCACAGTTGCATGCCTGCATCTCCCCTTTTCCCCTTCCCCCATCCTCAGCATCACAGTGATGAATGCATACCTCTGCTCAATGACCCTCAAGGTCACAGGAACAGAGTAGAGTACAGCCTCTGTACCATGCGACAAGCTCCCAACCCACTCAGGTAACTCACTCTTACGGCCAGACATCAGGCTCACACCTCCAACCTTGCTCTAATCTCAAATGTAATCAAACTGGCTTTAATGCAGTGTTCTCAAGCTGAAGTGTGTTTTGAAGACCGAAGGACATTTACAGTTCACATATAGAGTAGACTGAAATATCTGAGATTACATTGAATATCTGGGATATTTCGACCTTGGTGAAATAAGTTTAGTGAATCTGATAATCTGATTTGTACAAAAACATTATTAAATATAAGTCATATTTGGCAACAAAAAATTAATAAAAAAAAATTATACAATTATATCAACTTTTTTATCATCATTCATTTGTATCATGCATGTAATGCCCATCTCACATTACAATGATAACTTTAAAAATGTGTTTCATGTGATAACATGATTTATTTTAAGTTACAAAATATTAGCCTATTCTATTACTGAATCAACATAAACACATTAGGTTACACAAACATTTAAGGAGTGAGCTCATCAATGTACCAATTGCATGTTACCAAAACTGCATTGGCCATTGAAGATTTCAATAACTCAAAACACACTCAAAGACACTAGTGAAGATGTGAAAAAAAAAGAACACATTTGATCTTAAATGAGAGCAGTGGAAAAAATATCTCACTAATGCAATCTGACAACAATTTAAATGAAACAAGCTTTTCAGGCAACGTCATTAACAGTTTGCATATGCCATGTTGTATTGTTCTCAGACCCTCTGCAGCCGTATTACAGAGGTCTGCCATTCAAAGGCATTCCCGTGTGTTCAGACTGCAGGCCAAGCAATCTCACATGTCACACTGCAGAGTGACACCACATTTATTAAACTTCTCCACTGGGCACTCAAGACGACACACACGCAAACCCAGTACCAATGGCCGGGGAAATGGAACTGAGAGGAAGGGTGATTTGAATTTGTTTTCGCTTTTGAAAAACCAAAGGTAAAATTGTCTGACCTTGACTTATGGATGTGGAGGAGGGAGGGAGGGATGGGGGGAGAAAGGGGAAGGCTGGCAGGAGAACAGGAGCATGTATTAATGAGCTGACAACAGGAGCACAATAGCATGACTGACCATGATGGGAAGAAAATGGGCCAGACAGGAAACAATGGTTGATGCTACTCTGGTCCTATGTGCTCCCACAACCGTGTTCGCAAAAATTCACATTCATTCTCAGCAGCGTGAACTGCAACATTGCAATCTGAGTGGATCTGCTCTGGAGGATTGTAGATGCTTGTCATAAACCTGACGATGCGTGATTGTCACAAACAACAATCCTGTCGGTAGCAGCTCAATCAAAGTCATTGTTCTTTGTCCTGCTGTATCCTTTTCCTAAATGCTGTTGACTGATGTTACATCCTGTTCATCATCAGTTCCATAATTAGCTGTCTGATACAGAAACTGAAGAAAGCACGGTTGTGGGAGCCTAGTATTACTGAGAACATGGACTTGAGAACTTCATAAAACACAAAAGAAGAGGTTTCAAACAGTTGCAGCACTTAATGTGCAGTATTTAAAATCTGTCATGAAATTCAGTTTAACAGGCACTAAATATGCTGAAATAATGTTGTATTTACACTGTTGTTCAAAATGTTGAGGTTAGTAAGATAAAAAAAAAAATTAACAGCAAACATGTTAAAAAAGATTCAAGTAAATGCTGTTATTTTTCTCTTTATATTGATCAAAGAATTCTGAGAGAAAATTTATCGAGGCTTCAAAAAAAATATGATGCAATCATTTTCAACATGGATAATAAACAGAAATGTTTCTTTAGCACCAAATCAGAGTGATTTCTGAAGAATCACATGACACTGAACACTAGAGTAATGATGCTGAAAATTCAGCTTTACCATGACAGTAATTAATTTTAAAATGCATTTTAAAATATATGAAAAAGTAAACAATTTAAACATTATATATCATAATATTAATGTATCTGCTGCTTTCTGGGTAATAAAGTGCTAAATCAGTTGTCTGAATCGCAGTGGAAGGCCCAGTGAAGTCTGCTGCATCCTCCACAATGCTATCAGCAAATGCTATTTATTCCTAGTGAATTTCCTGCAATATATCCAGCTACCTCATATTTGTATGAAAATAATAACCATGTATCTTTGGTCAGCTGCCTAGTCAGAGGCAAAAGTTTGAACTTTGATGGACACTGATTCAGCAGGAATATAAGAGTTCAGATTAACATTCAGACTCACATGAGCAGTGTTTTTTTTTTTTTTGCTCAGTTCAGCTGGGGACAATAATGTCATTATTTATGTCTTCAGGCCATTTTAAACGGTCTGCATTTAAAGTGTAGACAGTAATAAGAAGGTGAACATGAGACTACAGAACTGTGAAGAAAAAGGAGCTCATGAGCAGATGGAACTGTTTGTAGATAGGTTTACATCCGTAAGAGATGAAGGAAAGTTGAACTTAGAGGTGAGTTCTATGAGGAAGCAGTATATGCAGTATAATGAGCCTAATTAGGATATAAAGTAGGCCTTTTTGCAATGACAGGCGTGAAAGTAACTTATTTTAAATGTGCCTGGTGCAGTGCTAAACCAGTGCCTGCTTAAACAGGATCGTTGGTGCTTAATAAATATGGTTTTTGCCACCACCACACCAAAGTGACAGACGTGTTTACCTCTACAGAGTACACAATGTATTTATAGTGTACAGGTCTTTATTTTTCACTTGCTATCACTGATTCTTTCCCTTCTCCACTTTTCAAATCTGGACATAAATTCTACAGAGAGCAATGAATAATTTAAAGTAGTCCAGATAGTCCCCAGTGTGCTTTCTCATGATCCACATGCACCTCTCCCACCTTAAACCATGTAGAGAGAGAGAACCAACATTCAGGTGGTCCTGAGGTGGAAGTAACAAAGACAGACAATAAAAAAGTAAGGGTGATTGAATATAGAGAAAATTTAAAAAAGACCAACAGACAAAATAAAATAAATACAATGCTGAAGCATTCTGGCATTACTGTGCATGATTTGAGATCCAAAGAGCATCGTGTGCTTCACTGGAAATAAGAAAATCTAACTGTCTGTATAAAAACCCACATGAAAAAATAATATAGTAATTTATAGTAAATACTAGGCTATGGTGTTTTTTGAACTATACTAAAGTACTTGAATTAATTTGTTGCTGTGGTAATATAACAACTATAGTTAACAAATTACATTACCCAATACTGTACTAAGTTTTCTACAACTACAACTATAGGGTATATTATATACAATACACTACAGTTTACTGAAATAAAAACTGAAGTATACTTCAGTATTTATTACAGTTTATCAGTTCACTATAGTTAATACTACAGTTTGCTGTAGCATTCATTAAAATAAGTGTTGTAAATACTATAATATATAAAGTATAATACACTTAACTATAGTATGGTTAAAAAACTATAGTATTTACTTTAAATTATTATAGTTTTAAGCCACATGATTAATGTCACAAATTCACATAAACCTTGAAATATACATTTCATAATTCCCAAATCCAACTTTTTCCTATCTTAACTTAATGACTTGAATTGAATTTAATTGAATTACAGTTTTCTAATGGGGTCCCAGACTTTTGGACTTTACAGTAATGGTATAAAGCAACAGATTAAATGCTATATTCATTTATACATTTTTAACCCGTATTTGTAACATTTTGATTATTAAAATGTGTTCAGTCAAACTGTGTTTTATCCTGCAAAACAATGCCAAATTGCCTTATCCAGTCTCAGTAGTCATCAGCAAGAAATTGCCAGTGCAGAGCTCACTGCCCTTGTGCTAGGGTGTTCGCCATTTCGATGTGGTTGTTTGGTGGATTAGATTTCTGACAAAAATGAAAGGTCCTACCTGGTTTTTCTATAAATGACTCTATAAGACAAGTCTATGAGATTTTCACTTGTTTTATTGTCTGCCAGGAAACAACAACAAAAAATCTAAAGTCTAATGATTTACTAAAGTAACAGCACACCTCTCCTTAAGAAACCCAGTGATTTGAGACATCAGTTATGGGGTAGTGAACCATTTAGCACTGTCATTAGCACCTTAGCGAACACCACTAATGACAAGGGTTGCCATTGCCAGCTACCAAATCTTGAAAAGAGATTTTCCATGAATTACATGAGACAGAGACCCTGAACGAATCAATATCCTGTGTGTCTTTGTGTGTGTGTTTGGCTTGGTGTGTTGACCTGCAGAGTTCTGCCAAATCAGCAGAGCACGCCTCTGACAAACACGCTGTTTTTCAGCCTCCTCCAAATGAGCTGTTACATAGAGTTAGTCAAACATGAGGCATGACAGCTCACGGCTGCAGTCTTCCTCACAAAACTCACTACCAACCTCCAGTTGCACACACACACATGCAGAAACTCCACTGCAGCAACTCTTCTACTAACCATTACTGCTACAGACTCATTCTCACACCAGCCGCATCATTTCCTTCCTTCTAATTAACGAACGTCTCATGGAGTTTGAGGACTGTCATTTTGTAGATCGGTTTCAAGTCATAGCACAGCCTGCATTTGAGAGGATGTTCTCGACAGAACAAAAACAAATGACTTCCAGCTGTGGTGACCTAACATGAGGTGATCCGTGGTTTTGGCACCCAACATGGACTTCCAGTGAATCTAAATCGGTTCTGGTTAATAAAGATTAATTCAAAAATCAAATATGTGTCACTATTTACTAACCCTCATATAATTTCCAAACCTGTTTGACTGAAATTTTTCCTGTGGAATACAAAAGAAGATTGCGTCCGAATGTGCCTGCTTCCATATTACAAGAGAAAGGTACAGGGAATGAACTACTATTTTTGCCGTAAGATTGTGAAGAGCACATTCGATGGACTCTTTACTGTCCCATTAGGCCACAGGAGGGGATTTATAAATGGCAGTGAAGTGACACAGCTGACTGTTTATATTTTGAGTGTGGAATTACTGTATATTCCAGCCAGGTTAATAACTGCATTATTTTCACAGTAATTTCACAGTGGGACCTCACTTGTATCTAACCGCACTCTCAGAAACGTCTTGTGAACAAACTGCATCATACTGTGTTTCTAGGCACCCAGCATGCAATGCAGCATTAATAGATCATGCTGTAGAGGTGTTTTTTTTTGTGTTTGTTTTTTTGTTGTTGTTTTTTGTGCTATTGAACTTATATTTAGTTCACTTTTAGCAGTTTATGTTGGTTTATTTTGTAATATTGGTTTATGTTGAATATTGATGCAACATATTTCAAAGATATAGCAATTTCTTCACTGTTGTGATTGATCCATTCACAGACAGTTATGAATATGAAATAAGTTTATTTAATAGATACATTTTCTTGCTTAAATGATGCTTAACTAAAATATCAATGTTCAGAATATAGTTCAATATTTTGACTAACTTGAAGTCAGGTAACTGTTCTAGCTAGTCATTATTTTACTTTTTTTTTCATTTGTCACACTTCTGACACTTCTGAAATTTCAAAGAGCTAACCACCATTATGGTGACAACTAAATGGCAACTACTGACTACAGTAATATATTGTAAAGTAATACTCTTAAATTTTGTAAATTCCTGGCAACTTTTTACAGTAGATTACATTACATTTACAAAATGGCAGATATAGTACATACTACCCATATTCATAATATATAGAATATAGTACATACTTTTGTATTAGTCATGAAGTTAGTTTCAAACCAAATTTAGTACCTACTAGACAGTAAGTGTTTTCAGACACTGGTGTGTTTGTGTGTGTGTGTGTGTTTCCATACAATTGAAGTCAATGGGAGCTAATTTTGTGAGACTGTCATTGCATGCACACAAACAGTTGCGTAAAATGTTCTTCATAAGAAAGTCATATCAGATTGGGAACAACATGAGGGTGAGTAAAAATGTTCAAATGTAGTTTTGCGTCCAGATTTAGCAACAGAGCCAATATCTATTAGTAAGCAGTCTGAGGTATAATGTGAATTTTCGGTAAATTCTGCAGCATTGTCCTGTCCTTTGTTGTCTTTGCGGAGTGAAATACACCCTTTGTTAGTCAGGTACTTTCCACTCCATTCCCTGCGGCTGAACTGTTACATGTCATTGGTGTCTTGATATAATAAAACACAAATTTGTTATGTTTAACTGAGTCCAGACATGTCCAATAGACCTAAACTCTGTGCTTTTTTATTTGGTGAGAGAGGAATTATGTGACAAAATGCCAGGTCACGACTCTTTGTGTGTATGTGCTGTTTTGCCATTAAAAGGGGACACTTTACTCGAACAATTAGCAAACACGATTACATCTTCGCTTATATTAATTTTTCCATATTAAATGCAGTTCAGATGAAAATGTCAAGCATGGGGCTGTGCATTTCCTCTAATGAGTATTCAATGACTGCAAAATTTAAATTGCATTGCCGGAACAGGACAGAATGTTAATGTGTGATGGCTTTTGGACTGTGGCGTTTATGTAATAGACAAAGGCGACACTACATTTTTGGTAAATTTATGTTTGATGTGTGTCTGTAAGGTTTAAAGAAAGTCAGTTTCAGTAATAGTAGCTGTTCCTGCTTTTCCTAAAGCGTCCAGTTTTCTAGCAACGAGGTGATGGAGGTGAAGGTAGGGAAGGAGGAGACTGAAACGGTGAAGTGACATAGTTCAGAGATCAGCGGCAGATGAATCTTAATCTCTGAGCTCCCCGTTGGCCTTTATCTGAGCTAATAATACATTGCAAGTGGAAGGATTAGTCATTTTATCAGACTTTAGTTCCCCTTCCCATTTATATTCTCCCCTCTCTCTCTCACTCAATTTAATACTTTCCTGTATTTGGACTACAGTCTGATAGTTATTCATTTTAATGTCTACTGTCTTCCCTCACTTAATTCCTCTAACATTAAATTCAAATCAATTGTAGGGTAACCAATTCCTGCACTGAACTCTATATAATGATACTCTATATCATACTCCCTATGAGAAAGAAAATGTGCATTAAGTGAGAACAGTATAGCTGCAGTCAGTGTAAGATCATATGTAAGAAGAAAAGTGTGTGTGTGTTGGTAGAGTGGAAAAAAGGTGTATGTCAGAAAGAGAGAGAGAGAGAGAGAGAGAGAGAGAGAGAGAGAAAGCGTCCACTCCTCACAATTACTGAGCTGGAGTGTTGGCCATTGCTCTTATCCTCCACCTTCACAGTGCCTGTAGATATGAATCATATAAGCAGAGGAACTGCACTCACACACGCTCTCCTCCTGCCGAATCCACCTCTCCACATCCAGCAAGAACACACGGGTTTGTTAAAGCACCACTCAATGTCATATATTCACCTGCAATTACAACACACTCACATCGTTTATGCTCAGAGGTGAAGTATGAAATTTCCCAAGCACAACTGCAGAAGTATTTGTATGCAGTAATAATTGATTAATTACAATTATTAAAGAATACATATATATATATATATATATATATATATATATATATATATATATATATATATAAAATGACATCTAAATATTGAATCTGATTATTTCCTAAAAAAGTGAACAAGATTAAAGCCTGGCATGCCTTCATATCTTTCAATTTCATTGGTTTGTTATGAAAACCACAATATGAATAGCAGCCCTTTGACAAAGCAGTTATTCTTTAATGAAGGCATCTATGAGTTTGATTACAGTGGCGTGGCGACACAGTCTCCCCCCAGCCCCCGTTCGGTTAATAGCACCCTTGAAGCACAGGATTCTGGTCTGGACCGGTGATACTGGGGTCTGTACACTGCGCAGTGACACAAGGGAGGTTTAGCCACTTAAAAACAACAATGTAATTACAGAGGCACTGGATAAAAATCAATTAACTTCAGTGGCATGCTGCTTTGATTTAATGTGCGTCTAATTAGCATGGTAGTTTACAGGGAGGGGGCGGAGGTCCAGAGATTGTGGAGCCATTGTCTTCCTCTGCGCTCTTTTACATACAGGGGTAATATGCCGAAATCACTATGACAAGTGAAGGGCAAAATATGCATTGGGCTGCATGAGCAGTCAGAATAAAATATATGTGCACCTGTTTTTGAGGGAAGCGAGGCACTGTGTTCATTTACATGCAAGCAGCTTCTGTTGTGATGCTTTTAGTGTCTCATCGCAGCTCGATTCGCATTAACTACTGCTCCAAACAATCTCAATCTATGCTTCTGCTCTGAGTTTGGGCCACTTATAATGTGCATTTGAGAACACAACAATCATCTTCCCACAATCCCTGCGGTTTTCTGTCAAATTAAAAGCTTTATGGTTTAATGTTTGAAAATAAAGAATTTCTAAGACAGCCAGACATAAATATTTTACAGCTGTTGTAATCTAATAATATTAAATTATTGGTAATGCTTTAGATTAGGGAACACATTTTCACTGTGTATTAGCATGCAGTTTACTAGTATATTGGTGGTTTATAATTACTTATAAAGCACATATCAATGCCTTGCTATGAATAACCATATTCTGGTTTTCTTATTTCTAAAACATACCTAAACTTACCACCTACAAACATCTTACTAACTATCAATAAGCAGCAAATTAGGAGTTAATTGACTCTTTGGGAACAACATGGGGATGGGAATGTGTATTACTTCATTTAAAGCATTACCAAATTATTATTGTCTTTTTTTCTTTTTTCTTTTAAAGTGAAATATTAGTAATAGTTATAGTTAGTAATTAGTAATATTACTTATTTCTTTCAATATTTGTACTTAGTAGTAATAATAATCACAACAACTTGAATTATTATTGTATAAAATTACAAAATTTTTGCCCAAATTCTGCAGCCCTACAAACAAGCAGAGCAAACCTGTAGGTTTAAAAAGGTAATGTCTCTTCAGTATTTATCTACTCTTGTGGCAACTAAGTTGGAAAATCGAATAATTGATTCTGATTATTGATTAAAGATATCACAAAATCATTTGAAAGCAAACAAACATCAACAACAAACCACAAACTTCCAATTTGATTTGGTGAATCCGTTAAACTGGTGGTTACTGGACAAAATTCTCCACTAAAGTTGAAGATAAAGTTATCCCAAACATCCAAGCACCCATTTTAACATGGGACAAGAGCATGAACTTAAACGGATAGTTCACTCAAAAAAATAAAAAATAAATAATAATAAAGAAAATTAATCAACCTCATATTGTTCCAGACCTATATGAATTTCTTTCTTCTGCAAAGCACCAAAAAAGATTGATTATTTAAACAGTTTTTGGTTTATCCAATCAAAACTAAAAATTTTGGTTGAACTGTCTCTTTAAGAAGCTACTCACGGGAACCCTCTCCCTGAAGCTAGACTGCTCAGCCCAAAACATTCACGTCAGCTCAGCGGATGTAAAAATGTCAGCCCATTTTATCCTCTTCTCATAAAAGCAAAGGCTGTCCTCTTTTCTACACCCAGAAAAACTCTGCACATTTCTCTATTTGTTCATGCCTCCATCTTTGATGTCTCTATTTGAATGGGGAGCGCTGCATAAAGAAAAGTGTCCTTGAGCGCCTGTGTGTGTGTGTGTGTGTGTGTGTGACAAGCGCTCCTGCTCGTTATTGCACATCAGCACAGAGGAGGACGAGGGCCTCCCTCTGAGTGTTTTCTACACAGAGACAGAGAAAGAAAAGGCGAGCTCAAACTCCAAGAAAGCGCTGGGCTAATGAGGAGTCTCTTTTGCCACTAGTCGCCTGTAAAGCATTTCAATTTGCTTGTCTCTCCTCTTCCCATCAAGCTTCAAATGTTACTCGCTATGTTTACCAAGTACATATCTGTAGTAAAAGAACTGTATCATTTAAAATGACGAAATTATCTATTTCTGTATTCATATAGTAGATGCGGGCCACGGTTGCTAAACTAAAACTATTACAAAAATAAGTTACAGTAATTTAAATAAAGCTGCAATAAAATAAAACACACACATTAGAAGGAAAAACTCAGAAAGATAGAAATCCTGCCTTCGCAACTAACTGAAGTTAGAAAAATACAGAAATATTTGAGACAGTTTTGAGGGGGGATAAAAGTGAAATATACAAATAATTGTAGCAAATAGCACTTTCAGAAATGTCTGTGTACATGATGACGACAAGGTTTTCTACATTATCATTCTGTTACAGGTCTCCTTCATTAGATGCAGAGAGGCTGCGGTAATTATTGCATTAGCAGTCAGGAGGCTGGAGGCTGGAGGCTGGAGGTTTGAGTCTGTGTTTCTAATCCGAGGTCAGTTCAGGTCACAGAAGCGTTTAGCCGGCCATATGCTGAGAGAGATGAGGCCGCCTCTGCCCCTCCCACGCCTCAGGCTCTCTCTGTGTGGGACACCGCTTGAACAGATCTCCCTACTGGAGAATCAGATGGCAAATGAGGCTTATGGGCATTGTGTGTGACTGTGTGTGTGTGTGTGTTTATAACCACCTAAACACAGTAAAATCTTTAAACAAACTTTAATAGCCAGACTATCATTGTATTTGTAAACACTGACCAAACTGTATGTATGTATTTTCTGTTAATCTAATGTCAATTCAAAACTGATACATATGACAGCTGCAAAGAGTCACAGCAAACTTTTTTTTTATATAGCATGATACGAAAAAGTCAAATTCCTTGCATATTTTCATCTGAAGTATGCAACTTCATCTTTCATAAATGAACAATGATTTGACCTTCACATATCACATTTTCACAACCTCTTCACAAAAACACCTATTACCCGAATGTGGTATTAATGGCTTTCACCTTGTGTGATTGCACCCTGAACCCATCAGCTAGGAAGGTGACAGTACATTAGTCTCTGAGAGAGAGAGAGAGAGAGAGAGAGAGAGAGAGAGAGAGAGATAGAAATAGATGCTTAACAGAGAGGAAAGCGTTGTGTTGTTCCCCTGTCAAAGAGAGCAACCTGGAAGCCCTCATAAATAAAGACTTCATGAAGACAAGACTTTAACATCCCTCAAAATAAAATAAAATAAAATAAAAAATGAAAAAGGGAATGCATGAAAATGCTTAAATTTAAATTAAATAAGAAACTATTTAAAAATAAAATGGAATAAAAATAATTATTATTAAGGGAATAACTAAAATTGTTTAATTTAACAATTTAATTTAAATAAATAATTATTTTAAAAAAATAAAGTAAATTAAAATAAAATAAGATAAAAAAAATTAAATAAGGAAATGCCTAAAATACTTCAATTTAAATTAAATAAGAAACAAATTATTAAAATAAATATAATATAAATAAAAAAAAGTAAAAAATTAAATTATTATGCCCAAAATGCCAAATGAAAATCATTAATGTTGGAAAATTCCCAAAATAAAAAATAAAACACAATACATTTATGAATTTTAGGGAATGATTATTCCTTTTTAGTGTGTATTAATGTTTACAGTTAAGAATGTTTCAGTAACACATGTAGGATTACTGTATGCTTGATTAAATAGCTCTTAAAAGGCGTCTGTCAGGTCTGAAGAGACGTGCGCAGAGACAGACAGCCCACGGGGCAGCACTAACTCGCCAGCTGAGGCCCTGGGACTGCTGCCATGGCAACGGCAGGTAGGCGCTCCAGAACCTGGCGGACGTCAGTTAACACAGACATGTAGATAAAGTGTAGTGGCTGTGAGCAGGGACGCATTGAAGTAGGTTCTGTTAATGTCCCGACAGTAGACGAGAGCAAACGAGTGAATATAGCATTCAGCAGTGACAGACAGCACGAAGGACTGCTTGCCTCGTCTCCCAGCGAGACATCAGTATGCGTTCAGTCCTCTGCAGCTTGTGACTGGATTGGCATTTTGGCAATAAAACTGAAGCCAAGAAGAGACAGACAAAGATACACCTGCCTCCACTAATCCAGATATTGATCATCATCCTTGTGCAGTCCGTAAATCAATGCAGACAATGAGATGCAGGCGTTAACCTCTCAGGAGACTTGAGAGGAGAGATGATGTACAATATACCTGGCCCTCTCCTACAAACCATCTAGGGACTTGAATGGGACTCTGAGGGACGCAGCAGAGTGTTTACGGCCTGGATATGATCTCAAAGGAGACATTACACAAATATAGAGCAGCACCAGAAACCACACACTCACAGACACATGTTTAATTGCCCAAGAGGGGATACAGAGCTGAGGGCTTCACTGCACATCCCCACATTTTGCACATCAATGGCTGTCTGGAAACCTTAACATTCATCACCAAAACCAGACGATTGGGCTTCTCTGTCTCACAGGCAACGATCTGTGGTCAACCACATGGTGAAGAGCATCATCAAAGGCTGATTTTATAGCTATATAACAGCAGCAGGTTCTTCTCATCTGTTTCCCCAAACTGAAAGAAGATGTAAATGACAACATATAGTTCACCCAAAAATGAAAATTCTGACCAGTAAGAGAAGAAATGGTTGAATAAAGTCGTTATCAGAGTTATTGTAATTACTTTTCAGGTAACGCAGTAGTCTAATGCATTACAGTTTACATTTATATAATTTGATTACAGTTACTAATGTAAATCATTTTTAGCTGTGCATTTATTGAATGAGAACTGTGCAATGTCCGAACTGATTGCACTATATTTTCACTGTTTTATTTTATTTATAGATTTTTTATGTAAAAACATTTTCTATCTGTTTTTAAATGTTTTAATCATTTTAAAAGTTTTAAAATTGCTTGTTTTATTTTTGTTATTATTTTTCTTCATGATTATTTTACTTTCTTTTATGTAAAGCACTTTGAATTACCATTGTGTATGAAATGTGCTATATAAATAAACTTGCCTTGCCTTGCCTTGCCTTACGTTAGTTATTATGTAAAACTTATAACGTTATACATAATAACTTTATGTATACATTAACAATATTGTAATGCATTGTTAAAAATATGAAGTAAAAAGCATGTTTTGCTCGTCTTTATGTCCTTTAATAAATGGAAATTGCGAACTAAAATGCAGATGAGTCCTATGACATTTAGATGCAATAAAAGGTTGCATCATATTTCAAAATGTTGCACTCAATTTCACATATTTTAGTCTGGAATTATAGGTTCAACAAGTGAACGTGTAAAAGCTTATGTCACAGTAACACTAATTTAGGTCAAAATAATTGACTCATCCTCTGCTGGAGGATTAAGCATTCTTCTTCTGAGGTAAAATCACACAGCGTCTTCAAAATGCGAAAAGTAGTTGAGATGAATTTGATAAATCTTTCTTTGGTCACAGAGGTGATGTGGGCATTCACATATTTGTGGGTCTCGATCGAAATTAACAATAAATAAATAAAAAACAACTCAGTCATTATAAAAATGCCCATAGTGATTAAAATGTAAATCTGAATCTTGTTGAGATGTGGGATAAAGCATTTCCAATCCATTCAATAGGACATGTAAATACTTGATCAGATTGTAAACTGAAACGGTTTTACGATGCATGGGGATAGAAATGGCGTAATGACGCATGACGCACAGAACGAGCTGATGTTGTTGTTGAATATAATAAATGATTGTGTAGGGCTAAAATTCTCTTTCCAGTCATCATCTGTGAAGTGGTGCAGAAAAACATTACAAGTATAAGCATCATTGCACAAAGATTCACGCGCTTGTCGTCTGCTAATTTAGGCCCCTAAATAGATCAATATTAAGTCTGCTTTTTTAAAACAAAGAAAAGATGGATGGTCCGTATGCAAAAACAGCAGAAAACTCTGTATATTTATGCAGTGTGTGCATTACAAAAGATTAAATCTAATTTAAAGCTTGTGACATAAACGCGCACACCGCTGAGCAACAAAATCAATATTAGAATTCAAACATTTTTCATTTAGACAATGCATGTGAGTGTCACAGCTCTTTAATTTAGAGATGTGATTTCACATATGTTACAGCATCTTTGAAGGTTTATCTCAAACACATCAATCATTGGCTCAGTATATAACTCATAACTCAAATCAGAGGAGTCGCTCGGCTCGACCTGACTGACATTCTCAAAGGAATAATATGTGGAGCAGTGAAGAGTAATTTGTGTTTAAATGCGTTCACCTTTCATCAGGCCTTCTGTAGCCTGCAGTGACAGAGATAGGCGTCTCTGTTCATTACTCTCATCTATCTGAACACACTGAGCTCTGGCAAACATCAGTGTCAGCAGCAGACGTTAGATTGGCAGGGTGTTTCCTGCAAGACACTGAAGTCTCAGAGTGTTTGTGTTGGTGGAAGGGACTGTTTACAGACATGTAAAATCTTTGCAGTGTCTTTCCTTTCTGCAAAATGGAGACTTCAAGCAAGACCACTGTTTAGCAGGCTCTAATTTTTTTTTTGCATGATTAGTGGTGCTTGCCATTGCTAATGAATCTGAACAAACATCTAACACGAATACAGTATGGTCACATTTACTATTGTATCGAGAATTTCCGCAGCTGAAATCCAGTCAATATGAAACCATGTAATTGGGATTTCTGTAGCAGGGTAACGATTTCCCACAACAATCAAAGCATCTTTTCCGGCTAAATTTCACCTAAATGTCACTAATGTGACTGCATCAATGTGCCACACCTTAACCTGAGCTATATTTGTTAGACTGTACTCTTTACGGACACAAATGATAATAACGTAGAGATATGCTATTACTTTTTTAAATGATAAAACATTTAACGCTTTTCGAACTTCTCACCTGGATGGTCAAAAGTGGTGGTTTACTTACCCCCATATCATTCAAGATGTTCATGTCTTTTTAGTCAGTCAAAAAGTTATCATGGTTTTTTGTAGAAAAACTGCACACTATTAATCATTAATTAAGCATTAGTAAACAGATAATACATAATTTATAAAGGATTAATAGACAGTAATAATCAGTTTATAAATAAAGATATAAACGCTTTATTCTTGATTTAAAAGCATATCTATAATGTGTAATTTCATACTTTATTCATGATCAATTTATAATTTCTCAATGAAGTATAGCATTATTTACAAACCAGTTATTTAGGAGTTGCCAGTGATTAATAAGATCACAAGAAATGTAGTAAATTCAGGTAGTTATAAAGCATTTAGTAGTGGTCAGTTAACTATTTATGTGAGCTCATCTAAAGTGAGGACTAGTTATGCCTTGTAATTGTGCATTTATAAACGATATTTAAACGCTCAGTTATCTTCTAAACAAAAAAAAAAAACGGAAACCAACACAACACAGTGATACAGAACATAGAAATATTAACAGCCTTTAAATCTCATTTGTAAAAGCTTTACAAGGCATAAATAGTCCTCACTTTAGATGAGCTCACAAAAAGTTAACTAACAACTACATATGTTTTATAACTACCTGAATTAACCCTGAATTACAGTAGAAATACATGTTAATAAACCATTTATTAACACTATAAGTAACTATTACTATATGTCTGAATAAAAAGATGTATGAATGCACATTTAAATAGTTTATTAATCATTTACTTACAATTTATAATTAATCTTATGAACCACTGACAACGCCTTAATAACTGGTGTGTAAATAATGCTATACTTAATTTAGAAATGACAAATTGATCATTAATACAGTATGAAAAACAATTATTAAATACATTATATATATGCTTTTAAATCAGGTATAAAGCATTTATATCTGTATTTATTAACTGCTTATAAATGTCTATTAATGCTTTATAAATGATGAATTAACTGTTTCCTAATGCTTAACTAATAATTAATAGCATTCAGTTATTATAAAGTGTTACCAATATTTTTTAAAATAATCCGACATCATCGTTCCACCTTTTTTGTTTTTTTTGTAAAGGGTTTAAAATAAATAAATAAATAAATTCCACTAGGCTATATGGAAGAAAGTCCTGGTAAGTTTTCCTCAAAACCCCTTAATATATTTTCGACTGAAGAAAGAAAGACATAAACTTCTTGGATGTCATAGGGGCGAGTAAATGATTAGGAAATATTCATTATTTTATTTCAGAAGTGAACTGATTATATGAAAGTCAATGGCTACCAAAGAAATGTTTGTTTACCAACATTCTTCAAAATATCTTCTTTTGTGTTCAGCAGAATAAAGAAACTCAGAGGTTTGGAACAATTTGCAGTTGAGTAAATGACATAATTTTCATTTTTGGGTGAACTATACCTTTAACAGCTAATAGCTACATAGGAACACCTTGGTGAACCATAACAACACCTTGACACTGGCGACTGCTCATAGATTTCTATAGAAAACCAGTTCTATTCTGTAAATTTATGGCATTCAGCTTTTGTCAGCTTTTCTAAAATATTTTTATTAAAATATTTGATTGTTATTGTTATTATTATTATTGTTGTTATTTTAAATCTACCAGGGTTTGGGTGGGTTATAAATTTGCACAGTTGCTATTTGTTTTATATTACTATTTCCAGAAGAAAATTCAATAAACAGCTGTTAACACACACACACACACACACATAAATACATCTAGGTCTGTTGTCATTAGACAGAGAGGAAGCTGAAAAACGTGCAGCATGGTGCCTCGCTGAACATCAAGAGGACAAGTTCAGACTACAGGAAACGTCACAAACATCAGTGGGACTTAAACTGAGCAGGTCAGTTAACATCACACCAGCACTGAGATCAAAATGGACAGCCACAGATCCTGACTGGCATGCAATCACACAACCTGGCCAACTTCCACATGAACGCTATCACAGACTGGTAAAGGAGCCGCTCCGCCCCGGAGCACAATGTGATGAGATGATTCACCACAGAGGCTTTCGAATTTAGAGAAGCTCATTATTGGCTGTGAACTACAAAATATCCAGGCCATCTACTCAGCTAGATGTCTTCATAAGACCCCGGTCTAACCTCAAGCACCTCAATCATCTCAACCATTATAAGGAGCATCTACTAAAAAAACCAACAGGCTGCAAAACAACATCTACTGTATCTTCAGGACACGAGGCTGTTAAAGCCAAGCAACACTCATCTCTCACTGTCTAATGGTCATGTTATGGACATACCATTAATTTAATAACATTTGAATTTGTATGTTTGTTATACAGTATATGACTATGACCTGATGAGGAGAGGATCAGCCCAACGGAGAGACTAAAGTCACAAAGCACACAGTGATGTTGCAAAAGAGGTATTGCCATCTACAGTTCAATTAAGGATGTTTACAAGATATTACATACAAAAATAATTCCTCAGGTGACTCTTGCAGCCCAAATTAATGTTTGAACATCAGCAAATACATTTCTCAGAAGCATAAGAGTAAGATCCTGCTGGCTCACTGCCTTCTGTCTTATCCAGTAAGACTCATGGTTTTTCATTATGACTCGAGGTTGTGTGCTAAGGTCACACAGCTGATGGCTGTGATGATGCCGTAGACAAACCAAAGCTTCATGGGAGCTGACTGGATTGTTTGGGTCCAGAAACTGACAAACTCTTACAAACAGATGCATGATGCAAATATCTTACCCTAGTATAAAGCAGTATATTTAAAATAAATGTATTTCATAAAGTTCAAATCTATTAACAGATTTACTGACATATTGCTCGAGACTTACTGATACAAAAATTATAGTTAAACTTTATTTGTAGTACTACTTGTGCACAATTTTTTTAATTTCTAACACATTTCTAAACATTCTTAGATTAAGATACATTTATTTGAAAAGCAAAATTATAAATCAAGTCTTGTTTTAAGAAAAAAAAACTTTTTTTTGCTTCATGCTTAAAACTACGAATTTTTATAAATATTTATTTCTTACCCCATTGACAGATTTTTCTTTCCTTGTTTTAAGCATAAATTCACTGGCACAATTTTGATCTTTTTTTTTATGACACGATCCTTTTGAAATGTACAGTTGTTTAAGATATTTTAAAAGAGGTATCTGTTTGTTTGTTTGTTTTTGCCTATATAATTAAAGCCAATGCCATTCACACCAACAAGGTGAATCCTGCTTTCACTGTATCAAAATATCTTTAGTGTTTCGAAATGAAAATCATTAAGGTTTGTATTGACATAAAGGTGAGAAACTGAAAACAATATATCTTTAAAGAATGTCAAATAAGACAAACACAGTAACATGAATCAGATTGTGTTTTGAATGTTAAATCATGTGTCCTGCTCACATATGCCTGTGTTTACTCTCAGTGGCTTGCTTAGATTTAACCTGTGTGTGTGTGATTGAATATGGTGTATGTGGCGCTTGCTCCTCGGCAGAGCTAATGAAATGCAAACAACCCAAGCTTGAGAACAGCAGTGACGTGATCTATGCTCCGCTGCTGAGAGAAGAGGAGGGGAGAGATGCTGCGCGGTGTTTGTCCATTTGTGTTTGTGTGTACGTGAGACCCTTGGGGACAGCATGCACTAGAGTGTGTGTGAGGTTGGGGGCTGTGCAGACAGAGGCAGGCTGGTGAATAAATCATTGAACAATAGCGAGAGTGTGCCGCAGCCGTGGCGCCCAGTCCAACTGCAGCTCTGCCAAAGGCAAAAAGAAAAGGTCAAGGAGAACGGCGAGGAACGTGTGGAAGAAACGTTCACCAGTGCGGTGTAAACCAGAGGAGAACCCTAGCTTATGTGTCTGTGTTTGGGTTTGTGTGTTCTTATCCTCATGACACCTGCCTCTCCAGGCACCAGCCATGTGTGTGTTTTCCGGGAGTGACATCCACCCCCTTCAGGCGGTGTGTGTGTATAATTAAAGCTCTATCACACCGCACACAGAACAGTGGGGGTGATTTAATGTATCTGCAGCAAGACATTTCTGCAACTGATGACCAACTGCTGACTGCTATTATGCAAAATGCCTTCCTGGCATAAAAAAAAAAAAAATGCTACATGCAGCTAGCGTTTCATACCTCTAATGCACACAGTTGGACACAGAATGACTGCCAAGGCTTTAGGGTGACTAAAACCAGCATCAAAAATCAGGATGCTTAAGATGTTTTGTTGAGTAACAGTTAAAGTGCAAGTAGTCAACATCCATCAGAGCATTCTGATTGGCTGATCTGACAATAAATCCATAATTCTCACTTTATTTTCATTTTCAGACCATTTTCAGTGGTAGAAAGTCACCACTAAGGTACAGATTGTGCCTGCTGTTACATTTGTTTTTAACTACAAACTACAAACATTTGAAAAAATGTATTTAGTTACAATCCATTAAAAGATACCAGTTAAAATATATTAACTACATATGGGGCAATGTTTTTATTTTATATATATGATATAATTTAATGAGTGCCATGTTTTTCTGGCACAAAAGTTATAAAAAATTTCAGTTGGGGTGAAACTATTCAAAATAAACAAATGCATTAGTAACTGTTTAATTTAGGCCTATATAAATAAGTACAAATTACATTTGCATAAACTACATTAAATGGTTAGAGATCAGTAAGATTTGAAAAAAAAAACTGAATTCCTTTATTAGGCAAAGAATTAAGTAAATTGATCAAAGGTGACATGCTAGAAAAAAAACCATTTGCTTCTGGAAATGCTACACATTGTTAAACACAACTGAACTACTGTCTGCTGAAAATATAGAGAAGTAGCAACATTGCTTTTAGCTAGGTACTCCCCAATACTGGTTAAAACCCATATATTTCAGTATTTGGCGTGGAAAACATTGGAGTTTCGCACATAAGCCACTGCTGAAGAGTGAAGCAGCTGACATAACTGATATGAGGCACAGAAAAGACCTTTATTAGTGCTCTTGGGGCAGTGCTTACTTCATTAAGACATGACATAATATCTTCCCTTGCAAATGATATGCCTAATTCCTGCACACAGTTTTATTAGCTGCTCCATGTAAACCCTGGCACAGGGCACCTGTCTCAGATAATCCAATTAACACAAAACAGCGACAGGCCTCCAGGAGATACACTGAACCAAAAGCAGTCTGCTACAGAGTCAAGACCAGTGAGATGCTGCGAGGAGCATATCTCAGGTGTAACCAAACTCGATTTATCGACTGAATGACATATATGACATGAAATTGAGTATTTCATCACAAAATGCAGTTATGGGCCTACTTTTGTACACAGAAAGAATGTGCATTTCATCAACAGAAATGTAATATCCCTTCATTTCATGCCGTTGTAATCCTAAAACTACATTTCTGAAACAGGATATTAGATGAAATTGGATTTACCTATGAATAGTTCTTTTATTATTTGACCACTTTTGCCCCACAAAAGCCTTCAGTGTAGCTGTGACATTAGAATATATGTGCTGCGCCATTTTAGTGGTTAGGGAACCACAACAAACTAAAACACTGATGATAAATGATTCCTCTGAAAGCTATGTCAATCTGAATAATGAGCCAAGACTTGCAAAAATGTTAGGTGCAAATGCAGAGCAATTTTCAAGCGGGCTAACATTTTCATGGCCTACTAACTGTTCGTTTAAAGACAATCTAAATTGCACTTTTACGGACCCCTTTAACTAAGAACGCTTGCCAGGGTTCATTAGCTGGAGCTTAAACAATAACACATTTGTGAATTGGCTGTCGTCCACATCTGAAGTGACTATCCATCATCAACACATAGCTTTAAAGAGCTTCTAAAGGAGGGAGAGGCAAAGGGGAACACTTGTAATTTCTCTCTCTATCCGTCTCGAGTGTGACCCGTGAGGGTAAGGAGCACAACCCTCTGGTTGCAGCACATCAAGCATCAAAGCCCTGATTGGCAATTGATGCCTGAACAAACTTGCAGCCATCAAATCAAGTCAGATGAAGCTGTATTTTCAGAGATGCCAATCAAAGAGCCTTATTCCAGCCTGGCAGGAAGTCTTCTTTAAAGCTGAAGAGACGGCAGGCAGCGGCGCCGGCAGACATGCTAATCTCTCATTATTTCCATCCCCATACAGCTGAAAAATAAACCCATTAAGGTTTCCATTTAATATCAGTGAACACTTACTACAGCAATCATCCCCGTAGGTTTTATTTAGAACACATGGGCAGAGCCGATTAGAAATCTCCATCTCAAAACATGTCAGTTTTTATGAGGTTTGGACTGATTGCAACACTAAATCTGATTGTTCATTGGCCTCTCACTGAACAATTTTATTCTCCAACACAGGCTTGTGCTGAGCAACATTTTCACTTTGTGTTAACCATACACATGAGCCATTAGGATTTGAAAACACCAGGTAGTAAAAAATCAACAGGGAGCTGGCGATAAAATATAATATCAATATCTGGGTCATGATACGATAATATTGCCAATATTTGTTACACACATGTACTCAAGACAAAAAATAAAAGTGGTTACACTTTTCCACACCAAAAGTGGAAGTGAAGCAGTCAGTTACGTTTACATTATTTAGTCAACTGATTGAAAAAACATACAACAAACATGATCATGTGAATGTAACCATTTACATTATGATTAACATTTTAAAGGGGTGCTATTATTTTCACTTTTTCAACTTTAGTTAGTCTGTACTGTTACTGTTTGAGCATAAAAAAAGATCAGCAAAGTTACAAAGCTCAAAGTCTGCTTCAAAAGGGGATGTTTTATTTAACAGAAATCACTTTTTAAAAACTACAGTGAAGTACTTGTTTGAACTACATTGAATATTTTCCGGGATTTGTGACATCATTAATGTCGACGAATGGGATGAGACCTGGTTGAGCTGCACTAGAGAAGCCAACGAGTGTTATTACTATGTGGAAGACCTGCTAGCTTTCCCAAGGCAGATGAACTTAGAGTGGTTACAATCATCTGGTGATTCCTAATCACAATCAGATTGATTTGATTTTGACGCAGTATTTACACTGAAGCTCACAGGTAAGGGGCAGAGTGCAGCCAATCACAGCACACACTGACCCAGATAACCAATCACAGCACACACTGGCCCAGATAACCAATCACAGCACACACTGACCCAGATAACCAATCACAGCACACACTGACCCAGATAACCAATCACAGCACACACTGGCCCAGATAACCAATCACAGCACACACTGACCCAGATAACCAATCACAGCACACACTGACCCAGATAACCAATTACAGCACACACTGACCCAGATAACCAATCACAGCACACACTGGCCCAGATAACCAATCACAGCACACACTGGCCCAGATAACCAATCACAGCACACACTGGCCCAGATAACCAATCACAGCACACACTGACACAGATAACCAATCACAGCACACACTGGCCCAGATAACCAATTACAGCACACACTGACCCAGATAACCAATCACAGCACACACTGGCCCAGATAACCAATCACAGCACACACTGACCCAGATAACCAATCACAGCACACACTGGCCCAGATAACCAATCACAGCACACACTGACCCAGATAACCAATCACAGCACACACTGGCCCAAATAACCAATCACAGCACAATTGCTTATGCATTTGAGCTGATATGGCGAAGGGGATTGAGCAGTATAACTGTTACAGGTGGAAGAAGACATTAACCCGCTGGTTTGGAGTGAAGAGTGGGTTGGAAACGATATGCGCTTAGGTGGATACTAGTCATTCTAACATAACTTTGTGTGCAATTGCTCATAAAGACGTGAAGGAGCTTTCACATGGAGCAGCATTTACTACACAGAGTCATTGTTCACTGACAAGCTGCGCAAAACATGCGCAGAATATGATTGTGTTTTTGCGCAGCTTGTCAGTGAACAATGACTCTGTGTAGTAAATGCTGCTCCATGTGAAAGCTCCTTCACATCTTTATGAGCAATTGCACACAAAGTTATGTTAGAATGAGGAGTATCCACCGGCAGTGAATGGACATACCCATTACATTGCAAGGAACAGTGAACTTCACCCGTCTGTCTGCTTCTTTCTCCTGACCTTTGGATTATATCACAGCTTCCCTTTAGTTCACTGACTTCTACCTGAATTATACATCACAAAACCTCTTCTAATCTCTCAATAATGACCATTCGGTCCACAGAGCTGCATGTCATCTGCGTGTCCTGATGGTACAGAACAGGTCATAGCATCCTGACCTACTGATCTCTCTGGCTAGACACACTGATGTGTGGGATTCATGCTCGGCTGGTACTCCAGACTCCTCAGGGAACTCCTGTAAGCCAGAGGTCAAACGTCAAGGCTGGCTGACCAAGTTGACCCAACGCAGCCCTCTTACCCAGTTAACGGCTCTGCGATCGTTATCTGATCAAAGCGCCCTTCAAAGCTCTCAGAGGAATAATGAGCGCAGGCAGAAAATTCATGACTCATCTCGCTTCTAAAAATCATTAGCGGCTGTACGCTCGGCTGATTGAATGGAAAATGAGGAAATCTGAATCCCCCCATTCAAACTGAAACTCCTATTGTGAATACCCGATGGAGACCTTTAGAAACCTACCAGGCTTTTATAAAACCGCTCCACCTTTGTTCAGAAAAAAAAAATAGCTCTTTATACCTTTTTCTCTCCCAGCATTTTCTCGCTCTTTTTTTTCTCGAAGATTGTTGCATATAATGGTCGATACAATGGTAGACGAGATAAAAAACTAAGAATCAAAACAAAACAGTCACTCAAACTGACATCAAGCCTGCAGACGGGAAAGGAAACGATACAACTCTTATTTGAGCCGACAGCAGAGATTTCTGCTTTTGCTGTTCTTTTTCTCCAAAACATTTACGGTAAAGCAACACTGTACTGTACGTCTGGAAGCCCACACAAACACGTGCATGTGTGAGAAAGGCAAAAGAAGGCTGCGATAGGATGATAGCAGTGGGTTTATTAGAAGGGATCTAGATCGATATCCATTAGAGTTTTAATTTGCTGTGAGCTTCTGCAGGCAGCCGTGGGAGGATGATTGCTCTGAGACTGTTTGGATGACTGCCTCGACCAGTCTGCCTTACTCTCTCCGTTAATGAGATCTCACTGCTCTAGCACACAGACACACAAACCTACTTCAGCCGTTCAAATGAGTAGAGGCTTTTTCTCACATACACACAAGCATGAACCGGGTGCGAAGACACAAACCCACATCCATAAGAAAACTTAGGCAGAGAAAGAACTTTCTTTAAACTGCATTGCAGTTATCAATGTACAGATGCAGTAGGCAAAGGAATATGCTATGCGCTCTTAAACATAATAAGCTCATGCACTACAATCAAAGGCTTCTGAAGTCGTAAGATAGATTTGTGTGAGGAGCAGAACAAAATGTAAGCTGTTATTCACTGAAAACTCACTGAAAGAGTCAGAAAACATACATTAAGGTTTCTCAAATGGTTAATAGCCATGTTGAACCACAGATAAGCCCTCACAGAATGTGTGTCACTACAGAATCCATGCCACTAACCCAGCAGTCACTGCTTATTTAACTTTCTTAGACATTTTCTCTTTCTTATATCTCTACAGTTGACAGCGTTAATCATACAGTGCAACACTTTGACTGAAAACACTTTCTGGATGGAATTTGCACTTGTTTCCTATTGAAATAACTGTATAATGTCACTAGCATCTGAATGCAACACTTCGGCTGTAAACTAATTATAGTCCAACTCATTTCAATCCTATAGGGGCATTTACCTTCCAGCAGAGTTTAGATTAAACTAGAATTATACTGTACCAAACACCCGAAACAGGTAGTTAACCATAAGCTTAAACTTGAAGGAAAACTCCTAACTTACCAGAAAGTAGATCTTAAGGAGCGGGATTGGGTGAGCGTAAACTACAACTTTAATATATACTGTACATTGAATCAACTGTTCAGTGTTACTTGGGTACAGTGTTATTTTAGTTATTTCATGTGTTGTAGAATTAAATTGTGCTTCTACCATCTAACCATCGATATAAGGTCCCAAGATTGAATTGAGTGAAATTAAAACATTCTATTGTACATCAGGCTGTCCTAGAATTGAATAAGATACACGAAATATGAAAACTTTTGTGAATTCTTTTGTATTTATTGTCTCTATGTCTATTGTGAAATGTTTTACTAATAGTCTGATAATTAATTTTATGTAATCTAATCTATTTATCTTTGTTTTTAGTCATTTTAGTACTTTAATTGATTTTAGTTCAGTCAGTTGATACAGGCAATTTTAAAGTTTTTATCTAATATTTACATTTTATTTCAGCTATTTCAACTAACAAAACATCACTGCTCGGGCTATGATCCAAAATACTGGAACTTGACATTATTCACATACGGACCCTGCCTGTTTTTGAAACAGCAAATATAAAACTTACTGTCAAAAAATTAAAAATATTAAAATACTGTCAAATTATAGTTTGCTTTTGATATTTTGGTTTTCATTTGTGAGCCATTGATATAAGAGGACCCAGTGGCATTTTATTTTTTGCTTGAAAAATCACATAATTTTATAGGAACTGTTTATAATGAAAATATGGTCTTAATAATATGATTCGAATGTCCTCCATGAAAATGACATTGTACAGTATTATGCTTCCGGTCTCAAGAGACCCCATAAAACCTGGAGCAATAACTGATTACTTCACAGTAGGGTCTGAAAAACATCAGACAATTATAATAATAAAAAAAGCTGTGTATTACAATTATTTAGAGGAGTATTAATACAAGAACTGGTTTTGTAGCACATGTGAGTTGGCAGACGTGTCTTCAGTGGTAACAGGATTGTCTGTGAGCTCTTTATAATCAGGACTCCAGAGATTTCTTACAGGTCTTTTTTTCTGGCTTTGTTTTCTTTGCCTTCACAGAAAAAGAAAAAAAAACTGAGAAAACCGACACCAGAGCAATCTTGCTGAAATGGCAATTCCATGCAAGATGAATCCCTCCGTCTGTTTACTGCTGCTTTTGACACCTGAATGATTAAATACTACACCATCTCTCTTCATCACACTCGGGTTTACTGTAAAAAAAAAAAAAGTGTCAACGTACATCATAAAGTTGAAAGAACAGAAAACCGAAAGCAGTGATGGGACGTGAAAAAGGGCACACTAAAGAGAAAGGAGGATGACAAGATAATTGCAAACATACTGAAAAGTGCCAGGATTGGAGAAAAGGGCCATTATTTAAAAAGGTAAGTCCCAAATGGTTCTTAGCAGAATATTCTGGATCAAACCTCATAATTAAAGCCATCTCCTCCTCGCTGCGTGTGTTCGCAGGGAACTACACAAAGAGGGACCCCCCTGCAACAAGGAGATTAGGAACAAGCAAGCTGTCAGATACCCATGATCCTCTTTGCTCCTTCAAATCTCCTCTGGGTTTTAATTGTGCTTCAGCTCAGGCCACTGGTGAGCTAATTGCACTTTTGTTGAGTGCCAAGTAGAGTAATTTACCTAAAAATGAGGCTGTTTCCTTGGCAACCTACATCATTCACGGGGCAAGTCTCTGCTTACTGTGACAAACCCAACAACTGTGCACTAGCTTACATATACTTTACTTATGCCTGACAACAAAGCACTACAGCAACATATAGATAGATAGATAGATAGATAGATAGATAGATAGATAGATAGATAGATAGATAGATAGATAGCAACAGGAGGATACTAACGTTACTCCAATTCTTCTGTAGTCATAAGGCCGCAGGTAAACACAGAACAACAATACGATTACAATTAAGATATTTTTCAATAAACAGTACGTTCATATAGTAACTTTAATTTTAGGCATGATGTAGGCAGTTATTTTGTGTATTTTTGCATCTCCAAACGCCAAAGCAGAATCAGCCGTTGTGCATCTTCCAGGTTCGTTCATTTGCTCGGAAGGTTAATCATTTATGTTCCTCATACATTATCTTTGGCTGCATTATCCCTTATGAAAATTAACTATGGTTTTATTGTAGAAGCCATTTTTATTTATTTTTTGCATATTGATTATCATTTGTTAAGTCATTTGTGGATTAATGCGTATTTGAGACAGGAACAGTTTTAAACGATTCAGTTCGATTTGGTGAACTGGTTCAAAAAGATCCGGTTACATCGAATGTTTTGTTCGCGAACCGAATGACAAACTGCTTGTTTTGAACTCTCTCTCACAAGAGACACGGAAGAGAAGACAATGCTGAATAAAGTCATAGTTTTTGCCTTTTTTTTTTTTTTTTTTACCAAAATGTATTTTCGATGTTTCAAAAAATTAACGGACCCTCTAATGTCACATGGACTACTTTGATGATGTTTTTCTTACCTTCCTGGACATGGACAGTATACCGTACACACAGCTTCAGTGGAGGGACTGAGAGCTCTCGGACTAAATCTAAAATATCTTAAACTGTGTTCTGAAGATAAACGGAGGTCTCACGGGTTTGGAACGACATGAGGGTGAGTCATTAATTCAGTATGCGATTGAGTGAAAGATTCAACTGTCTCCACCTACTGGCACAACGATGTAACCTGCAGAAAGAGTCACATGACAACCTCTGACAGCCTAAATAAGAAAAAGGTACAAAATGCAAGTTTCATTCTCATTAAAAAAAAATAAGTATCTTACAGATAAATAAATTAAGTTAAAATTAAATTAAAATGCAACATTTGTTAAATGCATTTATTACACTTTTCTCCAATTGAACTGACTCTAGCTTCACAAAATAATGAAAACCCAACCATCAAGCACAAGCTTCATTGTTATTTCCTTCTTCCGCATCTCAGTCTCTCTCTCTCCAGCAAGTGACAAGGATAAATCCTAACACAAGTGCTGGAGCCGCTCCTGCAAGATCCACTGTTATCACACATGCACGCTGCTCATCAGTGCTGATCTCAGACTGACACACGGGCTCACCGCAGGGCACCGCTTCATCAGGCACACTGCATCTGATCCACTCCTCCACAGGGGACAATAAAGTCACCGCAGATGCTGGCTGGCGAGCAGCTGACCACTGCAGCACAGTGATGGGTCACTTAATGAACTGAAGTCTATTGGATGCATTTAGGTGAGTGTCACAGTCCTGTAGCTCCTGGGGTTTGGCAGAGTGCACGGATGAAAAATTGAGCTTACAGTCTTGTAAACAGACATGGTCAGGTTAAAATCAATGGGTGTTCACCAAGTGTAATGTTTTAGAGCCTGGATATGATTATCCACATTCAATCCACACAACTCTAGTCCATCAGTCAACATCTTGTGTCCTGAAAAATGTGTGATTATAATTAACATATTCATTATTATGGCATTTTTCCTCTGCCAAAATAGTCCCCTCTTCATCTCACATCCAAATCCACCGACATATTTGTTAAGAACTGTTTTCACTTGTAAACTTTGTTTAATCTGAGCATATTTCTTTCCTGATTTTAGCCAGAAATAGCCGTTTAATGTTAAAAACCATATTAATGATGGATTTGTTTATTACAAACACACAGCTTTTCACATCACTAGACATTCATTGATATACTGGATTATTGTGATGTTTATATCAGATGTTTAAACTCTTATTCTGATGGCACCCATTCACTGCAGAGGATTCATTCAAGTGAAGTAATTTCTCCAAATCTGTTTCAAAGAAACAAATTCGTCTTCATATTGAATGGTCTGAGGGTGAATAGTTTATATTTTTGGGGTAAACTATTCCTCATATGCTTTGTTATCCCCCATTGGATTTATATATAATTTATTGTAGCCTACTTTAGTTTAGTGCCATGTGCATGCAGATGTGTTTGAGAATGACTTAAAATAATACAAAATAAACACATTTAATTATTTATTTAGAATATTTTTTTACAAGGAAATATTTTATTTTAAATTAAATTAAAAATAAAATAATCAGTTTCAGAAACAGATTGAATCAATGGATCTAACAAAACAGAGCAGTTTGGTAGGTGCTATTCATAGGTGCACATACAGGAAGGTTCCTGCCAAGAAACTACCATTGAGATGAATGGAAATGCTAATGGCAAGCTTTTTTATGGACCTCCTTGGAGAAATACAAAAAAATACCAAAATGAGATGTTTATCCTCCAGATCGTCTATTTCCCTGTGATGTCAAAGCAGCTGCTAAGACAGACGTGTCTTCTGTAAATCTCACTTGTGTTCAGTCCCAGTGCCACAATTCATGTTTATTCAGCTTAATTAGCTCCCTATCTCTCCCTCTCACTCTCATTCTCACTTTATAATAAGTGGGTCATTGGCAAGGGCTCAGAAAAGCCTGATGCTGATTATTTTTTAGAACTAAACAACTGTTGGCAAAGAGAAACATTTACTGTGACGACTAGACTGTGTGGTTAGTTTGCAGAGGAATACTAAAAATATCACATGAAAAATATCTTTAGGAGATGAAGCATATTGTACAGTCTCAACATGTTTGCAAAAATAATTAATAAAAAAATAAATAAATAAGTGCTTATAATTGGTTCATTTAAAAAAACACATAAAAGTGTTATTTCAGTGTCATTTATAGCTATATGCTATACTATTATAGTATTTATTCATATTTTGAATTTTACTAACTTTTATTTAACTAATTATTTGCTTCACACACACACACACACACACACATTTATATATAGAGATAGAGAAAGATACATACAGGTGCTGGTCATATTAATAATTAGAATATCATCAAAAAGTTTATTCATTTCACTAATTCCATTCAAAATGTTAAACTTTTATATTATATTCATTCATTACACTCAGACTGATATATTTCAAATGTATATTTCTTTTAATTTTGATGATTATAACTGATAACTAAGGAAAATCCCAAATTCACTATCTCAGAAAATTAGAATATTGTGAAAAGGTTCAATATTGAAGACACCTGGTGCCACACTCTAATCAGCTAATTAACTCAAAATATATCAGTCTGTGTGTAATGAATGAATATAATAAACAAGTTTCACTTTTTTGAATGGAATTAGTGAAATAAATAAAAAAATTGTATGATATTCTAATTATATGACCATAACTTGTAATAAAGTTGATTATAAAATTATATTCTTGGATGGACAGATGCACTGCTGAATATGATGATGAAGCTAATAGAATGTGTGTGTGTGTGTGTGTGTGTGTGTGTGGATTCAGCTGCACCAAGCAGCTTCATTACAGAAGCAGCAGGGGGTTTCAGTGGGTTTAACTGTGCAAATAATATTCATTTAAGAGAGAATTATGCTCTCCTAACCTTATACTCTATCCTCTATGGCCTAATGGCCCAATTCTGCTAGGAAAAGGGGTCTCCATCATACAGGCTCCAGGGCTGAGTTATTTTCTAATTGACCAGCCCTGCACTGTTCAGACAAAATAAACATAATCTTCAGCTGGAGGTTAAGATGTTAGCCTCATCACACTAATGCATGCTGGGTGAAAAAAAGGCCACTCTTTAAGAGCTGTTGCAAATTGAACCACTATAGATATTTTAATACTTTTTTTCCCAGCAGCCTAATTTGACCTCTCTTTTATTTTGCTCTGCTCATCTTGTAATCAGCTCGCTCAGGGACAGTTAAGCAAGTTAACGCATGCAAAACTCACAGCTCTAAACAAAACACAGTAAAGTGTGTGGGAGGCTGTGCTTTTTAATCACTAATTATGCCAATGAGTTTTTGCTAATTAAGTCACTGAGTTCTCTGCTGATGAGTGTGCGTGAGTAAAGAGCGCTACCACACTGTCATTTTGCATATATTCATGGTTTCACATGAAAATCTAAGAGTATTAAAATCTTAAAATGTGTATTTCTCATTTGAGTAATTTCCAAAATGAAGATAGCCCGTAAGAAATGTAGTAGGCTAATTAAAGCATCATACCATGCAAAAATGTGTTCAACGGTTTCGTTCTACCTCAGACTCAGCAAGAGGTTCTGATATTTCTTATATCATGTTTTTACTGACAAAAACACAAAAATTAAATATTTAAAAATGCTAGTTTATCTGTTACGATAAAAATTTATATATTTTTATTTTAAGTTTTTAGCATTGTTCAATTCAATCATGAAATTTTGAGAGGAAAAAAAGAAGTATCTATTGTCTTTAAAAGACTCTTTTATTATATTCCAAACAGATGTTTACAAAAGTTCACATCAGTGTTGCGGATTAAATTTAACACAGATAACACTAAATACATATTTTTTTACCAGGTTAAATGTTTATTATTAGTAACTCAAACCCATTTATCTAAACCTCTCTGGGGTGTGCACATCCGTCATGTTTGTAGTTTTTAACACCTTTTATTTGTGTTTGTAGTTCTTGACCAAATCCTTTGCCAAAGCACAATGGATTGTGGGCAATATTAGCCATTAGAGTGTGCACAGACAGAGCACAGACAGAGTTATATAGATACTCGATGCATCCTCGAACCCTTCATGTGTCCTCTGTACTTGCATTCTTGAGAACTGGAATTAAACTTAGACGGTTAATGATGACAGAACAAAAACACAAGGGCACAAGATTGCTGAATATAGGGCATGAGAGAAAACTGAAAAATGCTGCCTATTCTGCCTTTTTGAAGGCAGCATAGATGTAACCTTCAATGCCTTTGATATCCCACAATCCTGTGTGTTCCGTTCTGTGACAGTTAAGCCAAAAAATAAATGTGGTGTCTGAAAGTTGCAGTCGGTGGTCAGTTTATGTGTAAATGTATGTTTTTGATCAACGTTTTCCACTTTTCAAGTCATTTCCTGTCTAAGTTTTCGGATGCAGCCAGGGTCTATATTACTTGGATCACATGTGCCTTAATAACCAATCACATTACAGCCTTGAGTTGTGCGATACTCGCCAATTATGGATGCCATAAGAATGAATGAGAAGTGCCATGATCTGAATCCCACCTTTTGCAAAACATCAGTGACTTTTCTTATTAAAAAAACAAACATTTTTTAAGGTGTAAACTCTAAAAATAGTTCAATCTAAAATTATTGTTTCATGAAAAGCATGCTGAAGATTAGCAGATAGGCTGTCGATTAATTAAAGATGAGCTGTTTCCTCTAAAAAGCTGCTTATTCAGCGTAGTGAAGCCTCTTCTACATATATCCATTTAAAAAGAAAAGACAAATGGCCTCTGGTCTCCTTTCCGTTAGCATTTGCCGTTAAAGTCTGCGTCAATCGGAAGCTATTGCTGACTTTATTTCAGTGTAGTGACTTATTTCCAGCTGAAATTGAATATTGAATAGATGCATGGTTTTATGTTTGCGCTCCTCCTCTCTGTCTCTCACTCATAGCAATCTAATGGTTGGAGAGGTGTGTTTAAAGATATTCTGTCCAAGCCGTCAAACTCACGTCATCAGAGAACGAATGCCATTCCAGAGCGGAAGCAAATGTTACGATTTTGACTAAAAATTACCAAGAAGACTTCAGATTGACTTGTTCAGCACAGATTAATTGTTCACACCAAGACTAGCTAAATAAATAAAGTAAATTTGGAATGCTTTTTTGACTAAGGGTAGCTTTTTAGTGGCTTAGGCACCGATCCCTTCTTCAATAATCGACCTGAAATAGCAGACCATCCAGGGATTTTGACATTTCTCTTTTTAACTGTGCTTTGGGACATACGTACTCTAATCTCACATGCTATTTAGGATGGATAGTACGAACACTGAGATGCAGGGCAGTGTTCAAAGATGCTTTGTTTACAGTGGTAACCAAGGAAACACTATATGATATCATTGCTGTTCCATAAGCGCCACCTGCTGTCAGAGACTGAATTTGCATCTCATTCAGCCCGTCTGCTGTTTTTGATGAATACAGATGTTTTAGGATGAAATTCTTCAAATTTCAAAACTACACAATCTAATTGAAATAAAAGCTAGCTATTCGTGAGTCATGGTACATGTGTGCAGCATCTTTGTTTGGATGTTAAATAAAATGAGGTGGTAACCTCTCATTTTAAAAGGAAAGAGCACAGGCATAGATTTGTTTTATTTGTATTATTTATGTATTTGATTTGCCATTTGTTTTGTTATTTGACATATTTCAATTTCACATAGAACTGTGCAGCATTTTGTCTGAGAAATTATGAAAGGAGACCTTTTCATTTATAATTTGTCTTAAATCTAATTTTGTAAAAATAAATAAATAAATAAATAATAGAAAATTGTATAATGAAATCAGTATATCATGAGTTGAGTGTATCATTACATCCCTAATTATTGATCTTTTTACTTTAACAAGAATCGTGTCACACTGTGAAAGCAAGTGAAGCAAATTAAATCTAATAGTTGATTAAAAGCGGTGATAAACTTTAAAAATGGCCAATTATAGAATCTGAAGCATTTTCCTTTCCTATATGCCAGTATATACATTTTTACATAAAATTAAAAAAAAAAAAAACACGTCCCTGTCCATTTATCAGACAAAAACATGATGATTTTATTTGTTTTCTTTGCATATCTCCTCTTCTCACTTTATCTTTGTCTTTATAGTGTGCAATTTAAACACAAGACAGAAGAAGTATATAATCGTCCATAACATCCAATCCAGACTCATTCTCTCTCAGCCAGTCTATTATCAGTGTGCCTCATCTGAGCACCTGCTCTGTGTGTCCAGAATGAATTCAGTGTGTGCTGACAGAGGACTGATCTCATTTGAAGCCAGGTTATATTGGCCTGTCACTCCAGGGCCGTTTGAGCTGGAAAAGTGCGAGTAAGGGCAGAGAAGGGGGGCAAATAATTGGAGCTGCAGGGCTTCAGGTGTAATAACAGATCTGCCGCTCCCTGGAGCATCGTTCTGCCTAACAACAGATCTCCTGCTGTTACTGCATGTATATTCAAAGCCAGACTAACACAACCTGTTTGTTTATGACACAAAATCACAAGCAGTGAGATTATTCTGTCTCTCACTACTGGCACAGTGCTGCTGAATTGCAAGATATATTGAAAAAAAGCCAGCTGACTAGCATCTGATGGTTATGAAGCTTATAACACTGAAATACGTGTCCGTGGTCATTATGGACTCATAATGGTTATTGTAGTGGTTTATTAACACAAAAATACAAATATGATCACTGTGACTGAATGATTAATGTGTCATTGCAAATCCACAATTGGAAATATATTTGTATATTCACTGGAATTGTATATTCACTGGCTGATTCAATTCACTGGTATTAAATCAGCCACTTTTACAGATGGCCCAAGTCAATTATTTATGGCTGCAATAAAGTTATGCCTGCCACTAATTTGGAGTTTGATGGGGTTATCCTTTAACTGAGGAACCTGGGCAAACATGAAGTATTTATTGTTTTCACAGATTTGGTTAGTCGTTCATGGTTTCGTCTCGAAGCCTATCTGTGGATGTCAGATCTAAAAAGACTGCAGAGTCTAAAAAAAAATCAAATGCTATATGTATTTATTTTAGACTATAATATAATATATTTATTTATTTAAATTCTAACATGCACAATTTACATTAAAACGCTTCTTTTAAACAACACATTTCTTTGCCTGTTGTTTTTCCTACACTAGTACTAGTTTCCACTACAGGAAAGCTGCATAATTATTTCTGTATTCATATCAACAGGTACTCACATTGTGCAAATAGGCACAAATAGACTGCTTTTAGCTTAATGCAGTGTGACAGCATGTATTTGTTGTGGCATTTTTGTCACAAAGCATAGATGTGGTAAATGATCCATCTCTTTTTTTTTCTTTTTTTTTTTGTGGGCAATAGAATTGAAACTGTCTTTGAAAAAACACCTATCATAAAAAAAGTCACTGCATTCCCTCTATACGGTTATAATTTTAGTAAGGAATGCATGCACTTAAATGCATAGAAATTATCTTCACTGTTTCTCAGTATTTCATCAAGTTGCCACTTTTCATCAAGCTGCCTAAATTAATAAATGCAAAATAATTAGCTGAGTGTTACGAGAGGATGTGAACCCTTCTGTTCCTCCAAGACTGTCGTCGCATGCCCCGCTGCACTGAATCCACAGCGCATTCGGCATGCACAATTTTGATTAGCATTAGCGAGGTACATATTTTCTGTCTTGTCAACAGTCCTGTTTGGCCTGAACAAACACATGGCCCATTTGTGAGTAAACTGGGTGTTAGGCAAGCATTAATATTCATCCTTTTCAATCCAGCTTGCTCTGTCTGAGCTCCCTGAGGTATTCACGTCTGCTCAGGACAAGTATTCACCCGTGTGAGGAGCCTGATGAGTGTAGGAGGCTTAATTAATCAAAGCCGTCTCTCTTGCTCTCTGTGATTCATTTCTTTTCCTTCAACTTTCTCTTTCCTCTCCATGTTCTGCTCTCTCCGTCTGTCATCAAAGTCCTGGTGCTGAGGGAAATGGAGGCGATCTCCCATCTCTTTCCCGCGATTAGCATCCTGGTGTTTCTGTGTGAACTCAAGCCGTTTAATCAAACACACAGCAGGCCTGGCTCGTAATGACCCCGAAGCGTAACCAGTGAATCTGCTCTTAAAGAACACTTTGAGCTCCATTAGCTTTGCTTATACAAAGTGGGAAAAGAAGCATCTGTCTATAGCTTCTTGTAACTAGCCCTCTGGTCAAAACAAGCAACGAAAGAGCTGCCTCAAAATAATATGATAAGAAATAATAGTGTTAATAGTGAAATAATAGTGTTATTTCTGAAAAGTGAATGTGAGGTGTTTTTAGTATTTTATTATTGAGAATAAATATTAGTAGTTTAGTTATTATGTAACATAAAATTCAAATATTTTTATCAATACTTTCATTTAGTAAGGATGCATTCCACTGATCAAAAATGACTAAATGATGTTCCAAAAGATTTCTACTTCAAATAAATTATATTTCTTATAACATTCTATTCATCAGAGAATCCCAAAAAAAGGATGAATCCTGAAGGATCATGTGACACTGAAGACTGGAGTAATGACGCTGAAAATTCAGCTCTGCATAACAGGAATGAATTACATCGTATAAAACATACACAAAACTTCGAACACTGATGTATATAGTTCTGGATTTCTTCGTCTTTTTATCCTGAAGTTAATGTCAAATCCTGTCATGTTCTGTTCTCCATTAGATGCTTCGCTCAATGCTAACAAACCAGTATATTCAGGTCTAGACAGGTATGAATCTTGAACTTACAAAGGTGAGAGCAACTACCAAGATCAGTAATACACGCAAACAACACGCGACACAAGAATAGCTGTGGACTGTGCCGAAAATCCTATTACACAGAGAGAAAAATGTCATTACAGTAAGAGAGCTGTTTCTGATTCTATTTTCTGTTGCGATGAGAGAAACCCTTGTCAGGGCCAAGTGAAGGGTGTCATCCATCAGATGCTATTGCCTGTCTGGATGATAAGTCTTAATCCACTTGTTTCAGCAGAAGATAGATTAGCGACAGACTAATGCACCGTGAATGAAGCGCTGCCACTTGTAGACAAATACACAGGTGTCAGGAACCATCTCGTGGGGCAGGCCAGGAAACGGTCACTCACTGAGCCCACAGCCGAAGTTCATAACACATAAGACCAGAAAAGCTCCTTCAGGATTATAAAAAATAATGGTCTGTGCAAAACAATGAGGGGATAAAAAAAGGGTTAAATTAGGTACAGATGTGGGGTACTGCCCAAATGACAGCTTCTGTACCTTTTTCTGAAAGTGCAGCATACAGTAATGTATATAATATATTACACATAATATAGCAGCTGCAAATAGTATGATGCTTACTCCACGTTTAAAATAGCTCTGCATTATTTAACAAAATATCTAACCAAGTGGCATTTCTTTTAAAGAAAATAGCACACGCTGCATTTTTTTAAAGCGTCCCTGTCGTTCAAATGGTCGATTCATGAAGTATATACTGAAGCTACTGTATGTGGCTTTGGATGAAAGCTCCTGGCAAAAGCATAAGTGTAAATATAAAAGCTTTAGCAAAAGGTTTAATGAGAAAACAACAGATATATTGTTCAAAATTAAGGCAAACAGTCTGAAACATATTTGAACACATTCTGATTGCCAAATGTAAGTGAAATATGTTCAAGTCATGATCACTTTGCTAGGACTTCAATATTGAGTTGGACATTAAACATCCAGTTAAAATAGCCTTGGAAACAGTTAGTTAAGGGTCATTAAAAAAAGTTAGGGTCACACTTTATTTTAAAGTCCTATTCTCACCATTAACAAACCACTGACCTCGCTTTTGTTCAATAAAATCCTAATTTGCTGCTTGTTATTAAGGTAGTTGTTAAATTTAGTATTGGGTCGGATTAGGAATGTAGAATATGGTTATGCAGAATATGTGCTGCTCAAGTACTTATAAACAGCCAATGTGTTAAAAATATGCATGCTAATAGGCAACTAGTTGCTAGTTGTTGTTATGGTTCCTATATTAAAGTGTTAAAGATTGTTTACAGATGCCATATTGTTTGATATTTTGCATCTGATGCAATTAAATTCAAACATTTTAAGTGTGATTTTACTGTAAGTGTACCATCCTTACACACTATGGGACACTGTATGTAATTTAGCCAATATTAGGAAATGCATAATTTTCATAATAGTTTTCAGACTGTTGAAATGTAGGCCAGTAGCACAAGATAAAGATGCTGTTTTTGCTGGTTGATCTGTTCAGCCATTGTTACAGCATCTTCTACAAAACCAGAAAAAGAAACTCGAAAAATCCAAGAGGGCATTATTAAAAGGTACAATGGGGGGTTGGTCTGAGTGCTGGGCTGCCACGCGTCTTAAATGAAAAATGGCTTTCTCTGTCCCAGGAGCCGGTGAGCGCTGATGCCTTTAGATGCCCAAGCAGGCGAGCATATAAAACCAGGGACATGCAAAGCAAGGGGGGAAAAATGAATATGCGAACAAAGGCGGAGCTCCGATCCCCTGGGGTGTGAGGGTGAGGACGGGTGCGGGGAGGACTGAAATCACCTCATCCAGCGAGCTACATCATTTGCATGGTGCATAATCTCCAAGGCGCTGCCATGCAAATACCTCATAATGTTGATACGGGAGACTTTCGAGTGGCTGTCAGGGCTGAATTTATATATGCACTGCCAGCCGATGCAGGCCCTAAATCACTTTCAGTTAGGTGACACTTTCAATCTACAGACTCTGATTTAGAGATATGGATAGTTCTCCCTGCTTTGAGGCCTGAATCGAGCCAGCATTGCCTAATATCAGATTTAATTCAGAAGATTTGGCCCTCACCCTCCTCTGCCACGTCTATTCCCATTTGC